>NW_007248567.1:198547-202245 GCF_000164805.1 Carlito syrichta | reverse complement strand
GATTTCCTTTTTTTTTTTTTTGGCTGTTATGAATGGGATTGTGCTTTTTATTTGGTCTCTGCCTGTTTGTCGTTGTATGTGAATGTGACTGTCTTTTGCACATTTATTTGTACCCTGAGACTTTGCCAAAGTCCTTTATCAATGCAATGAGGTTTTTGATAGATTCTCTTGGATTTTCAAGGTATAGGATCATATCATCAGCAAAGAAGGATAACTTGACTTCTTTTCCTATTTGGATACTCTGATTTCCTTCTCCTGTATGACTGTTTTAGCTAGGACTTCCAGCATTATGTTGAACAGGAGGAGTGGAAGTGGGCAACCTTGTCTTGTTCCAGTTTTCAGATGAAATGCTTCCAATTGTCACTGTTGCACTTTCTATGCAATGTGCTCAAAACTGGGTGCATGTTGTAGGAGATGTGTCTGTCATGGTTCCACATTGTATTCAATGTACACACACTTCAGTGCATGTTGTGCAGTATGTACTTTGTACTGTTATGCACTGCATGCCATGTGTTCTTTACTGAATGCATGTTGTATGAGATGTGTTTGCTACTGTTGAATGTTATGGGATGTTTTTAAACTGGGAATATGTTGTATTAGATTGTCTTTCACTATTTCAGATTGTATAAGATGTGTTCATAACTCAGTGCATGTTGTATGAGAGGTGTTTTCCACTTTAAGGTGTTGTATGTGATGTGTTTATAACTGGGCACATGTATGAGATGTGTTTTATACTATTACACATGGTATGCCATGTGTTCTTCACTGAATGCATGTTGTATGAGATGTTTCTGTCATTGTTCCAAGTAGTATGTGATGTGTTCCCAACTGGGTACATGTTGTATGAGATGTGCTTTTCACTGTTGCATGTTGTATGCAATGTGTTCATAAGTGGATGCATGTTCTATGAGATGTGTCTGGTACTGTTGCATGTTGTATGCAATGTCTTCAAACTGGGTGCATGTTGTATAAGATGTGTCTGTCACTATTCCAAATAGTTTGACTATGTTCATAACTGGGTGCAGGTTGTATGAGTGCTTGTCACTTGCTTATTGTATACAATGTGTTCATAAGTGTGCGTATAGTATATGAGATGTGTCTTATACTGTTACACATTGGAATGTGTTTTTTACTTGGTGCATGTTGTAAGAGATGTGTTTGTCACTGTTGCATGTTGTATTCAGTGTGTTCATAAGTGGGTGCATGTTATATGAGATGTGTCTTATACTGTTACACATTGCATGAAATATGTTTTTAACTTGGTGTATGTTGTATGAGATGTGTCTGTCACTGTTCCACGTTTTATAAGATGTGTTCATAACTGGGTGCAAGTTGTAGGAGCTGTGTCTGGTACTGTTCCATGTTATATGCAATTTGTTTTTAACTTGGTGCATGTGGAATGAGATGTGTTTGGTACTGCTGTGCACTGTATGAAATGTGTTCATAACTGGGTGCAAGTTATATAAGATCTTCCTGTCACTTTTGCCATTTTGTACAAAGTGTTCATAACTGGGTGCATATTGTATGATATCTGGCTTATATTGTCACCCACTGTATGCCGTGATTCTTCACTGAATGCATGTTGTATGAGATGTGTTTGTCACGGTTGTACATTGTATGCATATGTTTGTAAGTTGGTGCATGTCATATGATGTGTCTGATAAGGTTGCACATTGTATGAAATGTGTTTCCACCTTGCTGAATACTTTATGAGATGTATCTGTCACTGTTCCATGTTGTTTGCAATGCAGTCATAACTGAGTGCATGTTGTATGAGACGTGTTTGTTACTGTTTCATGTTGTAATGTGTTCATGAATGGGTTCATGTTTTACGAGATGTATCTGGTAGTGCTGCACATTATATGAAATGTGTTTTTAACTTGGTACATGTTGTACGAGATGTGTCTGTCACTGTTCCACATTGCATAAGATGTGTTCATATCTGGATGCATGTTGATTAAAGCATGTTTGTCACAGTTGCACTTTCAATGAGATTTGTTCATAACTGGGTACCTGTTGTATGAGATGTGTCTGGTACTCTCAATGTTGTATGCAATGTGTTTTAAATTGGTGCATGTTTTATGAGATGTGTCTGTCACTGTTCCAAATTGTATAATATGTGTTTGTAACGGGATTTATATTGTATAAGTTGTGCCTATCACTGCTGGATATTGTATTCTACGTCTTCATAACAGGATGCATATTGTATGAGATTTGCCTTTTACTGTTATACTCTGTATGTGTGATCTTCACTGAATGCATGTTGTATGAGATGTGCCTGTCATTGTTCCAAATGGTATGTGATATATTCATAAATGGGTGCATGTTGTATAAGATGTGTCTGTCACAGCCGGATGTTGTATGCAATATGTTAATAACTTGGTACATGTTGTATGAGACGTGTTTGTCACTGTTGCACATTGTGTGCAATATGTTCATAAGTGTGCCCATGTTGTATGAGATTTGTTTTTCACTGTTGCACTTTCTATGCAATGTGTGTATAACTTGGTGCATGTTGTATAAAATGTGCTTTTAACTTGGTGCATGTTGTATGAGATGTGTGTGTTAAAGTTCCACCTTGTATGCATTGTGTTCATAACTATGTGCGTGTTGTATATGATGTATCTGTCACTGTTCCAAGTAGTATGCAAAGTGTTCGTAAGTGGGTGCATGTTGTATAAAATGTGCATGTTGTATAAAATGTGCATGTTGTATAAAATACTTTATGAGATGTATCTGTCACTGTTCCATGTTGTTTGCAATGCAGTCATAACTGAGTGCATGTTGTATGAGACGTGTTTGTTACTGTTTCATGTTGTAATGTGTTCATGAATGGGTTCATGTTTTACGAGATGTATCTGGTAGTGCTGCACATTATATGAAATGTGTTTTTAACTTGGTACATGTTGTACGAGATGTGTCTGTCACTGTTCCACATTGTATGCTATGTGTTCATAAAAGGGTGTATGTTGTATGGGACGTGTTTGTTGCTGGTGCACATTTATGCAATGTGTTTTTAGCTTGGTGTATGTTATATGAGATGTGTCTTGTACTTTTGCAGATTGCATGCAATGTGTTTTATCATGGCGCAAACTGTATGATATGTGTCTGTCATGTTGCATGTTATGGGATGTGTTTTAACTGGAAATGTGTTGTGTTAGATGTTTCAATATTTCAGATTGTATAACATGTTCATAACTGGGTGCATGTCATATGAGATGGGACTGGTACTGTTGCATTTTATATGCAATGTGTGTCCAATAGTGCATGTTATACAAGATGTGATTTACACTGTTACACTCTGTATGTTGTGTTCTTAACTTAATGCTTGTTGTGTGAAACATGTCTGTCATTGTTCCAAATAGTATGTGATGTGATAATAACTGGGTTAATGTGTGAGTTGTGCTTATCCTTATTGCACTTTGTATGCAATGTGTTCATAACTGGATGCACATTGTCTGAAATGGGGCTGGTACTGTTGTACGTTATATGAAATGTGTTCTTGGTGCATGTTGTATGAGATAGGTCTGTCACAGTTCCAAGTAGTATGCCATGTGTTCATAACTGGATGCATGTTGTATAAGATATCGAGACCCGCCTGGGCAACTTGGTGAGACCTCATCTCTACAATAAATCACAAAATTAGCCGGGTGTGGTAGCGCGCACCTGTAGTTCCAGCTACTTGGAAGGCTGAGGTG
>NW_007248567.1:193420-198527 GCF_000164805.1 Carlito syrichta | reverse complement strand
GGAGCCCAGCAGGTTGAGGCTGCAGTGGCCAGGAGTGGTCACTGCACTCCAGTTTGGGCGACAGAGTGAGACTCCAACTCAAAAAAAAAAAAGATATCCCTGTCACTGCTGGACATTGTATGTGATATGTTTATAACTGGGTGCATATAATATGGGATGTGATTTATACTGTTCCTCTTTGTTTGCCATGTGTTTTTCACTGAATGTTTGTTGTATGAGATATGTCTGTCACTGTTGCAAGTAGTACTTGATGTGTTCATAACTGGGTGTATGCCCTATGAGATGTGCTTGTCACTGTTGCACACTGTGGGATGTGTTTTAAGTGGGAATATGTTGTATTAGATGTATCTTTATTGCTGATTTTATGTGTCCATAACTGGGTGCATGTCTTATGAGATGTGCTTTACCCTGCTGGACTGTGTATGTGTTGTGTGTAATAAGTTGATACATGTTATATGATATGTGCTTTACATTGTTACACTCTGTATGCCATGTGTTCTTAAATTAATGCTTGTTGTATGAAATGTGTCTGTCATTGTTCCAAATAGTATGTGATGTGATCATAACTGGGTGCATGTTGTGTGCAATGTGCATGTTGCTGTTATGTGTTGTATGTGATGTGTTCATAACTTGCATTTTGTATTAAATGGGTCTGGTACTGTTGCGTGTCACATGAAATGTGTTTTTTAACTTGTACATGTTTTTTGAGATGTGTCTTTCACTGTTCCAATTAGTATGCAATGTGTTCATAACAGTGCATGCTGTATGGGACATGTTTGTCATTCTTGCATGCTATGCAATATGTTCATAAGTGGTTACATGTTGTATGACAATTTTTAGTTACCGTTGCATGTTATGGGATGTGTTTCAACTGGTTTTGTTGTTTTAGATGTGTCTTTCACTATTGCCTAATGTATAAGGTGCATTCATAACTTTTCACTGTTGCATGTTGTAAGTAATGTGTTCATAAGTGGGTGCAAATTATATGAGATGTGTTTGGTACTGTTGCTCATTGTATGAAATGTGTTTTTAACTTTGTACAGTTGTATCAGATGTGCTTGTCACTGTTTCACATTGTAGTGATGTATTCATAACTGGGTGCATATTGTGTGAGATGTGCTTATCACTGTTGCATGTTTGAGATGTGCTTTACCTAGAATTATGTTATATTAGATGTGTCTTTAGCTATTGCCAATTGTATAAGATATGCTCATTACTGGGTGCATGTCTTATGAGATGTGTTTGTCACTGCTGGACATACTATGCAATATATGTATAACTGGGTACCTGTTATATAAGAAGTGCTTTATACTACACTCTGTATGCCATGTGTTGATAACTTGATGCATGTTGTATGAGATGTTTCTGACACTGTTCCAGGTAGTATGTGATGTGATCATAATGAGAGCAAGTCATATGAGATGTGCTTGCCAGACTGGGTATGGTGGCTCATGCCTATAATCCCAGCACTTTGGGAGGCCAAGGTGGGAGGACTGCCTGAGCCCATGGGTTCGAGACCAACCTGGGCAACTTGGTGAGACTTCATCTCTACAATAAATCAAAGATTAGCCAGGCATGGTGGTGCATGCCTGTAGTTCCAGCTATTTGGAAGACTGAGGTGGAAGGTTCACCTGAGTCCAGCAGGTCGACGCTGAAGTGACTGTGAGTGTGTCACCACACTCCAGCCTGGGTGACAGAGTGAGAATCCAACTCAAAAAAAAAAAGAAAGGGAGAGGGATGTGCTTGTCACTGTTGCATGTTGTAATCAATGTGATCATAAGTGGGTGTATGTTGGCTGAGATGTGTCTGTCACTGTTTCATGTTGTATCTGATATGTTCATAAGTGGGCACATGTTGTATGAGATGTGCTTTTCACTGTAACACTTTGTATGCAATGTGTTCATAATTGGGTTATGTATTAAATGGGTCTGGTACTGTGCATGTTGCATGAAATATGTTTTTAACTTGGTGCATATTGTATGAGATTTCTCTGTCACTGTTACACGTTGTATGCAACGTGTTTGTAACTGCGTATGTGCTGTATGAGATGTGCATGTCACTGTTGCATGTTGTATGTGATGTGTCTATAACTGGGTGCATGTTGTATGAAATGTGCTTTATACTGTTACGCTCTGTATGCCATGTGTTCTTCACTGAATGTGTGTTGTATGACATGTATCTGTTACTGTTCCAAGTAGTATGTGATGTGTTCATAACTGGGTACATATTGTGTTGTGTGAGATGTGCTTTTCACCTGTACATTTTGCATGCAATGGGTCCATAAGTGGCTGCATGTTATATGAAATGTGTCTGGTACTGCAGCACATTGTATGAAATGTGTTTTTAACTTGGAGCATGTTGTATGAGATGTGTCTTTCATTGTTCCATGTAGTATAGGATGTGTTCATTACTGGTGCATGTTATATAAGATGTGCCTGTCATTGCTTGACATTGTATGTCATGTGTATAACTTGGTGCATGTTATGAGATGTATCTGTCACTGTTCCAAGTAGTATGGGATGTGTTTATAACTGGTTCCATGTTGCATGAGAGAGATTTCTCATGGTTGCATGTTGTATGCGATGTTTTCATAAGTTAGTGAATGTTATATGAGAAGTGCTTGTCTCTTTAGGATGTTGTATGTGATGTGTTTATACCTGGGTCCATGTATGAAATATACTTTATACTGCTGTACTCTGTGTGCCATGTTACACAGAGTGCATATTATATAAGATGTGCCTTTCACAGTTCCAAGCAGTATGCTATGTGTTCATAACTAGGTGCATGCTATATGAGATGTATTTTTTACTGTTGCACATTGTATGCAATGTGCTCATAAGTGGGTGCATGTTACACCTGATGTGTCTGACATTCTTGCTCATTGTATGAAATGTGTTTTTAACTTGGTGCATGTTTTATAAGATGTGTCTGTCACCGTTCCATGCTGTATGCGATGTGTTCATAACTCAATACATATTGTATGATATGTGCTTAACTCTGTTGCATGTTGTGGGATCGGTTTTTACCAAGAATATGTTGTAGTAGATGTGTCTTTTACAACTGCTTACTGTATAAGATGTGTTCATAACTGGGCATACATGTCTTATGAGATGTACTCATCAAGCTGGACATTGTGTGTGATGTGTGTACAACTGGGTGCAAGTTATATGAGATGCACTGTTACACTCTGTATGCCATGTGTTCTTCACCAAATGCATGTTGTATGAGATGTGTCTGTCACTGTTACTCCAAGAAATATGCCATGTAATAAAAACTTTGTGCATTTTGTTATATGTGCCTGGTATTGTTGCACATTGTATGAAACGTGTTTTAATTTGGTGCATATAATGTGAGATGTGTTTGTCACTGTTGCATGTTGTATGCAGTGTGTTCATAAGCAGGTGCATGTCATATGAGATGTGTCTGATACTGTTGCATATTGTATGAAATGCCTTTTTAACTAGGTGCATGTTATATGAGGTGTGTCTGTCATTGTTCTTTATTGTATAAGATGTGTTTATAACTGGGTATATGTTGTATGAGATGTGTTTATTACTGTTAAATTTTATATATAATATGTTCATAAGTGTGTGCATGCTATATGAGATGTGCCTGGTAGTGTTGCACATTGTATGCAATGTGTTTGAACTTGGTACATGTTGTTTGAGATGTACATGTTGTTTGAGATGTGACTATCTCTGTTCCATGTTGTATCAGATGTGTTCATAACCGGGTGCATGTTGTATGAAATGTGTTTGCCACTGTTCCAAGTTGTATAAGATGTGTTCATAACTGGGCTCATGTTGTAAAAGATGTGTCTGTCACTGGATGTTGTATACAATGTATTCATAACTAGGTGCACATTGTATGAGATGTGCTTTATACTGTAACACTCTGTGTGCATCACTGAATGCATATTGTATGAGATATGTCTGTCACTGTTCCATGTGGTATGTGATGTGTTTATAATTGGGTGCATGTTGTATGAGATGTTTCTGTCACTGTTCCAAGTAATATGCAAGGTTTTCTACAACCAAGTGGATGTTGTATAAGATGTGCTGGTCACTGCTGGACATTTTATATAGTGTGTTCTTAATTGGGTGCAAGCTGTATGAGATGTGTTTGTTACTGTTGCATGTTGTATACAATATGTTCATAAGTGGGTGCATGTTGTATAGATATGATTGTCATGGTTGCACTTTCTATGCATTGAATGTATAACTTGGTGCATTTTGTCTGAAATGTGTTTTTAACTTGATGCATGTTGTATGAGATGTATCTGTCACTGTACCACTTTGTATGTTTTGTGTTTATATTGGTGCATATTGTATGAGATGTGCTTGTTACTGTTGCATGTTATATGCAGTGTGTTCATAATTGAGTGTATGTTATATGAGATGTGCCTGGTACTGTTGCACATTGTATGCAGTGTGTTCATAAGTGGTTGCATGTTGTAGGATATGTGTCTGTCTTTGTTTCATCTTGTATGCAATGTGTCCATAACTGGGCGCATGTTGTATGAGATGTGTCTGGTATTATTCAATGTTGTATGCAAATTTTTTTAACTTGGTGCAGGTTGCATGTGATGTGACTTTCATTGTTTCAAGTAGTATGCAATGTGTTCATAACTGAGTGGATTTTTTTATAAGATGTACCAGTCAGTGCTTCCAGGCAAGATGGTGATGGAACAGGTCAGACTGTGAAAGTCTCTGCAAAAGTGAGTGTCCATAAACACTCTCTGCATGTGGGCATGTGCCAGTGGATGAGTGAAAGTTCGTCTGAGGGGAAACTCAGGTTCATTCCCTGGGGCTCTTCGTTAGAGGTGACTGCAACCCACCACTCCCCTGAGACTGGAGACCCAGGCATGCAGGATCATCTGCCTTTCTTGGGGCTCTCTTGAGAGGAGGCAGCAGGGAATAGCCCTCACCGACCACCAGGCATCTGCCCTATGCCATCACCTGCAGTAGTAGACTGGGCACAAGCAGGAGGAGGCAGGTCTTGGAAATCTGGAATAAAGCTCTGTTGGGAGCCAACATCTATAGCTACATGGCTGAGGCCTGTAAAGGCCCATCTGGAAGATCGCCTCTGACATAGGATATGAGTTATA
>NW_007248567.1:187986-192776 GCF_000164805.1 Carlito syrichta | reverse complement strand
CTCAGGAAAAGTTTTTTGTATTAATCAGGGTATAGAACAAAGAGTATAATATGAATGATTCATTGAACATTATGGAAAACACTTTGAACGATTTGTATTGAAATTGTGCACCTGTGACCTTAATGTAGGCACGGCAGGCATCATGGAATTCGAATTGTTTGCTTGGAAATTGCAGATCTCGTGGTGGTCTTGTGATGCACAGTTTGTAAAGCACGGAACTTGTACACCCCCAGTGAGTGATTATCACACTGCTGGAGGGTATAGAAAATGGTATATAAGTTGGAAGGAGTCCGAATAAAATTTGGTTTCAGTCCTGATCAGACTGTTCCCAGAAGAACTGCCTCTGAGTATTCTCTTCTCGCTGTCCAGATTCTCTGGTGCGGGTCCTAACCCACCCTTGGTCAGTGCTGGTCACCGACAAAGCTCCAATACTGGCGATGAGACACTGAAGGGTGCTATCTTCTCAGTCCCAGAACTGGGCAGAGATCTGCATTGCCCTTTCCAGCTCCACCTAGCCTCCATCTTGGGATCCAGAGACTATCTTCTCTCTAGACTTGGAGAGATGGATGCCTCTCCCCCACACTAAAACAGACACAGACACATCAGAACTGAGTGGGAGACTTGACAATGGCAGCAATGAGTAAGGTGGGTGTGGATTTGACCTCCTCAGGGAGGTCAGCCACTGAGAATACAGACTTCAGAACTCAAACAATGAAGACTCCCCAGAATGACTGGTCTCAAACCACAAACCTAGATATCAAGATATTAATAGAGATAATATATAGAAATGAGGAGAGAAAAGAAGAAAGAATGAAGGAGTTGATAACTGAGATAATAGCAATAAAGAATACAGTGAATGAAATAAACAACAAACTGAAAAGTGGAATTAACCAAGCAGAAGAAAGAATCTCAGAGCTTGAGAACCAAAATATGGAGCTAAACCAAACTGTTAAAAATAGAGAAGAAGCTTTAAAAGACAGAACGAAGCCTCCAGGAGATGAACGATTATATCAAGAGGTCAAACCTAAGATTAATTGAAATCCCTGAGGCAGATAGAGAGACAGAGACCAACTTGAAACAAACATTTCATGAAATTTTCCAAGAAAATTTATCTCATCAGTGATACAACCATTCAAACACAAGAGATTCAGAGAAACCCTGCAAGGCAACAAATTGGAAGGCCAATTGCTAGGCACATAGTAATTCACTTACACAAAGTAGGTATAAAAGAAAAAATTCTAAAGGCAGTGAGAGAGAAAGGTCAGACTACATACTGGGGAAGACCAATCAGAATAGCAGCAGATTTATCTACAGAAACACTTCAGGTTAGGAGAGCTTGGAGCCCAATCTTAAAAGTTCTCAAAGATAAAAAATTTCAGCCAAGAACTAACTACCCAGCTAAGTTAAGTTTCTTTAGTGATGAAGAATTAAAATCCTTAGAATCTGGACATTCGATTACTAAGAATATACACTGCCTCCAGACCAGTTCTACAAGAAACACTTAAGAAAGTATTAAACACAGAAGAAAGGAAACAAAACAAAACAAAACATCAAAACCCTTCCCAAGAATGCAGGAAAATGTTTGAAGACACACATGAATCAACCCAAAACCAAAAGAAAGACAACAAACAAATAAACAAACAGCAGCAGCAACAACAACAAAACTCTAAAAGAACCTCATGACAGGGATAAACTGTCACATCTGTATAATTAGCCTGAATGTGAATGGATTAAATGCACCACTAAAAAGACAAAGAATGGCAAAATTGATAAAATATCATGAAGCAGCAGTATATTGTCTCCAGGAGACTTGTCTCACCAGAAAGGACACTCACAGACTCAAAGTAAGAGGATGGAAAACAAGACTCAAAGTAAGACTCACAGACTCAAAGTAAGAGGATGGAAAACAAAATTTCAGGTGAACAGAACAGAAAAGAAAGCAGGAGTCACGATCTTAATGTCAGACAAAATGCTCTTTAAGCTGTCAAAAAATTTAAAAATATGTGGAAGATCACTACATAATGATAAAAGGTTCAATCCATCAACAAAAAATATCCATCCTAACTACTGGGGTGGGGCAGAGAGGTGGGATTGGCAGTAGTGGGAATCTGCCAGGGGAGGAGGGCACACCTCATTAACAAGGGTACCTGCATAATGAACATTTGTATACCAACCCTGAATTGTACCCAACATCTTTAAAATAAACAATATTTTTTTAAAAAAGAAATATCCATCCGAAACATATATGCACCCAACATAGGAGCACCAACCTTTCATAAAGCAGCTTCTAAGTAAACTAAAAAAAGATATTGACTCTCACACTGTCATAGCTGGGGACTTAAACACCCCACTAACAACCCTAGACAGATCATTAAGACAAAAAGTCAAAAAGAAGATCTGGAACCTCAATGTGATGCCTGACCAAATGGACATAATTGATAACTACAGAACACTTCACCCAACAACCACAGAATATACATTCTACACATCACCACATGGAATGTACTCTATGATCAACCACATTCTCAGTCATAAATCAAGCATAAACAAATTCCATGAGACTGAAATTCTGCCATGCACCTTCTCAGACTACAGTGGAATAAAAATAATTATCAACACCAATGAAGTTACCCCCAAACCACAAAGACATGGACACTAATCAGCATGATGCTAAACAACTCCTGGGTCAACATGGAAACCAGAACAGAGATTAAAAGATACCTGGAAACAACCAAAAATGAGGAAACATCTTACCAAAATCTCTGGGATGCCATGAAAGTAGTACTAAGAGGGGAATTCATATCTCTATGAACACACATGAAGAAAATGGAAAGATCACAAGTTAACAGCCTAACAAATCATCTAAGGAAGCTGGAAAAGTGAGACCACCAAAACTCTACTTCAGTAGAAGAGTTCAGATCACCAAACTAAAAGTCCAAATTCAGGACATAGAAGATAAAAATGTAATACAAAAAAAACAATGAAAGGATAAACAAGATTGATGGACCCCTAGTGAGACAGAACAAGAAAAAGAGAGAAAAGACCAAATAAACACAATCAGAACTGCAAAAGATGAAGTCACAACTGACCCCGAAGAAATACAAAAGATTATCAGAGATTACTATGTACACCTGTATGGAATCAAACTCGAAAACCTAAATGAAATGGTGGACTTTCCTGCATCACACAACCTCTCCAGGTTGAAACAAGATGAAATCGAGACCCTAAATAAACCAGCAACAAACCAGGAAATTGACTATGTCATAAGAAAACTACCTACAAAAAAAAAAGCCGTGGACCAGATGACTTTCTGGCAGAATTCTGAAAAACATACAAGGAGGAGCTGATACCAATCCTATTGAAAGTATTCCAGGCAATTGAGAAAGACAGAATTCTTCCCAAATCATTTATGAAGCTAACATCACATTGATACCCAAACCAGGTAAAGATCCAATAAAGAAAGAGAACTACAGGCCAATATCCTTGATGAACATAGATGCTCAAATTCTCAACAAGATTCTAGCAAACCGGATCCAATAGCACATCTCAAAAATCATCCACCATGATCAAGTAAGCTTCATACTCAGGATGCAGGACTGATTCAAAATCCACAAAACCATGAACATAATTAAATACATCAGCAGATGTAAAGACGAAAACCACATGATTATATCATTAAATGTGGGAAAAGCTTTCAATAAAATCCAGCATCACTTCTTGATAAAAACACTCGAACATCTAGGCATAGTTGGAATATACCTCAAGACAGTAAGAGTCATCTATGAGAAACCCACAGCCAACATACTGCTAAACAGATAGATAGAAATTGGAACTATTTCCCCTGAAAACTGGAACAAGAAAAAGATACCCACTCTCACCTCTCCTGTTCAACATAGTATTGGAAGTGCTAGCTAGAGCAATCAGACAAGAGAAGGAAGTCAGGGGTATCCAAATAGGAAAAGAGGAAGTTAAATTATCCCTCTTTGCAGACATGATTCTGTACCTCGAAAACACAAGAGAATCTGTGAAAAACCTCATTGCACTGGTAAAGGACTTCAGCGAAGTCTCAGGGTATAAAATAAATGGAATTTATTCCTATACACCAACAACAAACAAACAGAAACCCAAATAAAAAGCACAATCCCAAACCCAAATAAAAAGCACAATTCTATTCACAATAGCTACAAAAAAAAGAAAGAAAGAAATATCTTGGCATCTTCCTAACCACAGAAGTCAAAGACCTTTACAACGAAAACTACAAAACACTGCTCAAAGAAATCAAAGATGACACAAACAAATGAGAAAATATCCCATGCTCATGGATTGGAAGAATCAACATTAAGATGTCCATTCTATCCAAGGTAATCTACAGATTTAACGCAATACCCATTAAATTACCAGAAGCATTCTTTTCAGACCTGAAAACAACAACAAAGGAATTCATATGGAAACATGAATGAGCACGAATAGCCAAAACAATCCTCAGAAGAAAAACAACAACAACAAAGCAGGAGGCATCATACTCCCAGACTTTAAGCTTTATTATAAAAGGACAATAATCAAACAGCCTGATAATGGTACAAGAACAGGCATATAGACCAATGGAACAGGACAGAGATTCCAGAAGCAAAACCTCAATTTCTCAAGCAACTCACTCATTTCTCCTCTCAAACATCAACCACTGGGGAGAGGAGAACCTATTCAGTAAATGGTGCTGGGAAAACTGGCTGACCACATGCAGAAGATTAAAACAAGATCCTTACCTATCACCATACACAAAAATCAACTCT
>NW_007248567.1:185313-187966 GCF_000164805.1 Carlito syrichta | reverse complement strand
TAAGCAAGGCGGCGAACATGCTGATGGGAAAGAAGTGGTAGAATTGGTGAAACTGATGCTGCATTGGAAGAGAGGAAATGAGCAATGTCTTGGAACAAGTTAGAGAATGGAGCTCATGCACAAGTGGAGAGGTGGGTCTTGGTGGGCCTTGCCAGGGATAGTTCATCAAGTATAGCCAGGTAGAAGGTAGTGGGTATGGGCAGAGAGGATAAGGGCAGGGATACAGGTCTATAGTACATATGATGGTAATGGGAGATTTATAGTCTTTTCCTTGGACCCCCCTTAGTGAAGGAGGAAGTAAGCACATCAGTTGAGATTGATGCTGTGGAAGACGTGTCGGAAGTTTGAAGAGATGGAAGAAAGTAAAAAATAATTATTCGGTGAGTGATGATCTCACACATCAACAAATGGGGTGAGGAGAACATGTGGTGTGAGGTATTGTAAATGGTATATCCATAGTAAATGGTGACGGGAAAACTGGGTGACCACATGCAGAAGATTAAAACAAGACCCTTACCTATCACCATACACAAAAATCAACTCTAAATGGATCAAAGACCTAAGTGTACAAGCTCAAACTATAAGAACCATAGAAAACCTGGGAGACACCCTTATGGAAGTTGGAACTGGAAACCAATTCCTGATTTAAAAAACCCAAGTGCCCAGGCCATAAGAGAGAAGATAGACAAGTGGGACCTCATCAAACTGTCAAGCTTCTGCAAAGCCAAAGGAACCACTGAGAGAGTGGGAAGACAGCCCACAGATTGGGAAAAAATATTTGCCAACGTATATCTGACAAAGGCCTAGCATCTAGGGTCTACAAGGAACTCAAACGTAGTGAAAAGAAAAAAAACCAAACAGCCCCATTACAAAGTGGGCTACAAGATAAGAATAGGCACTTTTCAAAAGAAGACATACGAGCAGCCAACAGACACATGAAAAAATGCTCAGCCTCACTAGTCATCAAAGAAATGCAAATTAAAACTACACTGAGATACCACATAACTCCAGTCAGGATGGCCATCATCAATAACTCAAAAAACAACAGATGCTGGAGAGGATGCAGTTAAAAGGGAACATTTCTACACTGTTGATGGGAGTGTAAACTAGTACAGCCTCTGTGGAAAACAGTTTGTTGATTCCTAAAAGATCTAAACATTGACTCCCATTTCCCTACTGGGAATATGCCCAGAGGAACTCAAATCACTCTATGAAAAATATACCTGCATAAGCATGTTTATTGCAGCATTATTTACAATAGCAAAAACATGGAACTAACCTTGTTGTCTATCAAAAGGGGACTGGATTTTTAAAATGTGGTACATATACAAGATGGAATATTATGCAGCCATAGAGAAGGACAAAATTATAAACTTTGCAACAACTCTGATGAACTCAGAGGGTATAATACTGAGTGATCTATCACAGAAACAAAGAACCAAGTGTCACATGTCCTCACTCATAAGCAGACCTTGAATAACTATCATCATACTGTAAGAAAGGGAGTGGCAGTAGTGTGAACTGCCAGGGGAGGGTGGTGGCGGGAGTGGCAGTAGTGGAAAACTGCCAGGGGAGGAGGGGCACACCTCATCAACAAGGGTACCTACATAATGGATTGTATACCTAACTCTAAATTGTACCCCACATATTTAGAATAAAAAATTTATATTAAAAAATGTGCCAGTCACTGCTGAATGTTTTGTGTAATGTGTTCTTAACTGGGTGCATGTTGTATGAGATGTGTTTGTCACTGTTGCATTTTGTATGCCATGTGTTTTTAAGTGAGGGTATGTTGTATGACGTGTCTGTTATTGTTCCACCTTGTATGTGTTGTATTCATAAGTGGGTGCCTGCTGTGTGAGACATACTTAACACTGTTGCAAGTGTATGTGATATGTTCATAACAGAGAACATGTTGTATGAGATGGGTCTGTCAGTGTTCCAAGTAGTATGCCATGTGTTCTTAACTGGGTGCATGTTGTATAAGTTGTGTCTGTCACTGCTGGATGTTGTATGAAATGTGTTTATAACTGGGTGAATATATTATGGTATGTGCTTTTTACTGTTACACTCTGTATGCCATGTGTTTACTGATTGAATGTGTATGAGAAGGGTTTGTCATTTTAGGATGTTGTATGCAATCTGTTTATAACTGAGTGTATATTGTGTGATATGAACCTTATACTGTTATAGCTTGTATGCCACACGTTCTTTAGTGAATGCATGCTGCATAAGTGTCTCTCACTGTTCTGCATTGTGTAATGTGTGCATATCTGTGTGCATGCTATATGTGATGTGTTTGTCATATTTGCACTTTCTGTGCAGTGTGTTTATAACTGGAAGCATGTTGTATGACATGTGTCTGGTACTGTTACACATTGTATGCAGCGTGTTTTTAATTTGGTTCTTGTTGTATCAGATATGTCTGGAACTGCTGCACGTTTTATGTAATGTATTTAGAAGTGGGTGCATGTTATATGAGATGTGTCTGGTACTGTAGCATGTTGTATAGAATATGTTTTTAACTTGGTGCATGTTGTATAAGGTCTGTCTGTCACTGTACCAAGTATCATGGGATGTGAAAGACCCTTACAATGAAAACTACAAAACACTGCTCAAAGAAATCAAAGATGACACAAACAAGTGGAAAAAT
>NW_007248567.1:184970-185293 GCF_000164805.1 Carlito syrichta | reverse complement strand
GGAGAGGAGAACCTATTCAGTAAATGGTGCTGGGAAAACTGGCTGACCACATGCAGAAGATTGATACAGGACACCTATCTATCCCCATGCACAAAGGTTAACTCCAAATGAATCAGAGACCTAAATGTAAAACCTCAAACCATAAGAACCTTAGAAAATGAAGGATATACCCTCATGGAAATCGGAACTGACATCCAATTCCTGAACAAAACCTGAAACCCACAGGTCATAAGAAGAAGATAGACAAGTGGGACCTTATTAAACTGACAAGCTTCTGCAAAGCCAAAGAAACCATCAAGAGAGCAGGGAGACAGCCTGCTCTG
>NW_007248567.1:132740-184808 GCF_000164805.1 Carlito syrichta | reverse complement strand
CTGTTGGTGGGAGTGTAAACTAGTGCAACCTCTGTGGAAAGCTGTGTGGCAATTCCTAAAAGCTCTAAATATAACCTTCCATATGACCCTACAAACTGGGAATATATCCTGAAGAACACAAATCACTCTATAAAAAAGATACCTGCACACGTATGTTTATCGCAACATTCTTCACAATAGCCAGAACCTGGAAGCAACCATGCTGTCCATCAAAAGAGGATTTAAAAAATGTGGTACATATACATGATGGAATACTACGCAGCCATAAAAAAGAACAAAATCATGAATTTCGCAGCAACCTGGATGGAACTGGGGTCTATAATACTGAGTGACCTCTCACAGAAACAAAAATCTAGTATCACATGTTCTCACTCAGATGCGGACCTTGAACATCCAGTGTAATACTATAAGAAAATGACTGATAGTAGTGGGAAACTATGGGGGGCGGGAGATGGGATTAATGGTAGTAAATATCTGTCTGGGGATGGGGAAACAACTCTTACCAACAAGGATGCCTGAATGAAACGTATTTGTATACCTAACCCTTAACTGGACCCCACAATATCATAATAAAAAATATTGATTATAAAAAAAAATAAGGGTAACTGTTCTCAAACCTGACAAAGTGGGGCCAAAAGAAGGCCCAAACTTTACATGTACAATGTCCACTTGTATACCTAATGCTGAATTGGACAACACATCTTTAAAATAAAAAAAAAAAAAAGATGTGCCTGTCACTGCTGGACATTGTATGCAATGTGTGTATAACTTTATTATTGTTGTAGGAGATGCATCTGTTACTGTTCTACATTGTATGCGATGTTTTTATAACTAGGTGCATGTTGTAGGAGACGTGTTTGTCACTGTTGCATGTTGTATGCAATGTGTTCAAAAGCACATGATATATGAGAATATCTTGTCTCTCAAGGAAGTTTATGCAATGTGTTTACAGCTGTATGAAATGTGCTTTATAATATTACATTCTGTATGCCATGTATTCTTCACTGGATGCATGTTGTATGAGATGTATCTGTTACTGTTCCAATTAGCATGCAATGTGTTCATAACTGGGTGTATATTGTATGAGATGTGCTTGCCACTGTTGCACATTGTATGCAATGTGTTCTTCAGTGGGTGCATGTTGTATGTGTCTGATAATGTTGCACATTGTTTGAAATGTGTTTTTAATTTGGTACATGTTGTATGAGATGTGTTTCTCACTATTGCATGTTGTATGCAGTGTGTTCATAAGTGAGTACATGTTACATGAAATGTGTCTGGTACTGTTGCACATTGTATGTATAACTGGGTTCATGGTTTATAAAACATGCCTATCACTGCTGGACATTTCATGCAATGTGTTAATAGCTTGGTGCTTGTTGTATGAGATTTGCTTTGTACTGTTACACTCTTTTTGTCATGTATTCTTTGAATGCATGTTGTATGAAATGTGCTTATCACTGTTGTACATGATATTCTTGTGTTCATATGTGGGTGCATGTTATATGAGAAGTGTTTGGTACTGTTCCTATTGTATGAAATAAATTTTTAACTAGGTACATGTTTTAGAAGTTGTGCCTGTCACTGTTCTTCATCGTATGCAATATGTTCATAGCTGGGTGCATATTGTATAAGATGTGTTTGTCACTGTTGCGTGTTGTATGAAATGTGTTTATAAGCAGTTGCATGCTATATGAGATACATTTGGAAGTGCCGCACATTTTATGGAATATATAGGAAACTTGATGTATGTTGTATGAAATGTATCTGTCACTGTTCCACTTTGTATAAGATATGTTCATAACTGGGTGCATGTTGTATGAAATTTGTTACTGTTGCGTTTTCTATGTGATAGGTTCATAACTGTGTATATGTTGTATGAGATGTGTCTAGTACTCTTCAACATTGTGTGAATTTTTTTTAACTTGGTGCATGTAGTATGAGATGTGTCTGTCAGTGTTACAAGTTATACAAAATGGATTAGAGACCCACCTGGGTAACTTGGCGAGACCTCATCTCTACAATAAATCAAAAAATTAGCCGGGCGTGGTAGCACGTGCCTGTAGTTCCAGTTACTTGGAAGGCTGAGGCGGAAGGATCACTGGAGCCCAGCAGGTTGAGGCTGCAGTGACTAGGAGCGGCCACTGCACTCCAGTCTGGTCAACAGAGTGAGACTCCAACTAAAAAACCCCCCCCAAAACCCCAAAAACAAGTTGTACAAGATATGGTAATAATTGGGTTCAAGTTGTATAAGTTGTGCCTGTCACTCTTAGGCAATGTGTTCATAACTGGGTGCATATTGTATGAGATGTGCTTTATACTGTTACATTTTATATGCCATGTGTTCTTCACTGAATGTGTGTTGCATGAGATGTGTCAGTCGGTGTTCCACTTTTTATGTGATGTGTTTATAGTGTGGTGCATGTTGTATGAAATGTGTCTGTCACTGTTCCAACTAGTATATGTGTTCATAACTAGCTAGCTGCATGTTATATAAGATATGCCTATCACTGCTTGACATCATATGCGATGTGTTCATAACTGAATACGTGTGGTATGATGTGTGTTTGTCACTCTTACACATTGTATGCAATGCGTTTATAAGTGGGTGCATATTATATGAGATGTGTCTGACACTGTTACATGTTATATGAAATGTGGTTTTAACTTGTGCATGTTGTATGAGCTGTGTTTGTCACTGTTGCATGTTATATGCAGTGTTTTCATAAGTAAGTCCTTGTTATAGGAGATGTGTCTCACTGTTCCACTTTGTATAAGATGTGTTCATAACTGGGTGCAGGTTGTATGTGATGTGTTTGTCAATGTTGTAATCTATGCAATGTGTTCATAACTGGATTCATGTAGTATGAGATGTGTCTGGCACTATTTCATGTTGTATGCAATGTGTTTTTAACATGGTACATGTTTTATGAAATGTGCCTGGTACTGTTGCATGCTGTATGAAAAGTGTTCATAACCATGTGATGGTGCATAAGATATGCTTGTCAGTGCTGGACGTTTTATGCAATGTGTTTAAAAATGGATGTATATTGTGTGAGATCTGCTTTATACTGTTACATTGTGTATACCATGTGTTCTTCACTGAATGCATGCTGTATGAGGTGTGCTTGTCACTGTTGCATATTGTATGCATGTGTTCATAAGTTGGTGTGCATTATATGAGGTATGTCTGGTACTGTTGCATGGTGTATGCAATGTGTTTTTAACTGGGTGCATGTTTTATGAGATGTATTTTTCACTGTTCCACATATTCTGCAATGTGTTCATAACTGGGTACATGTTGTACAAGATGTGTTTATCACTGTTAAATGTTGTATGCGATGTATTCAAAAGTGGGTGCATGCTATATGAGATGTGTATGGTAGTGTTGCATGTTGTATGAAATTTGTTTTAAACTTGGTGCATGTTGTATGAGAGTTGTCTGTCATTGTACCAAGTTGTATAAGATGTGTTCAAGACTGGGTGCATGTTGTATGAAATGTGTCTGACACTGATGCATGTTGTATTGTTGGGACCCAGCCACGGAGGCCCACTGAGCATTAGGGATCAGGAAGGGCCATTGACCCCGAGACCACTAGGACGTATTCGGGAGCTGTTGACCCCATTCCCTCCCTCCTTTTCCATTTGGCACAAGCAACCAGGAAAGGCTCCTGCTGGCTCTAACCGGACTGGACTCTAACTAACTGGACTCTGAAACCGGAACGAACACAGCTAACTTGGGAGTCTATTGTTTCCACTTTCCACAGTTTATGGTTTTTGCTTTTAAACAATTTAAGTTTAACTTGGAGTCACATTGAGGAGCCTTAGTGCAAGTCACAGGTTCTCTTGATGTGATTTTAGAAATTTATAGATATAGGTTTTAGAAAATAGTTTATATAGATTAAGAAAATTTTAGTAACCATATTATTATAGAAGTGTGGTTAGTTCAGTTTGATTTAGGGGAGCCAGTGAAGTTTGAATTAGACTGGCTGGTGCTAGGAGAGTGTAACCATAGCACCAACTGTTTTATAGAAACCAGTTTGAATTAGCATAGAATATAAAATGTAATATATCATTATGTTGGTTTAAGGTGTAAGTATTGAACGATGTTATGTAGCTATAAACAATTTAGGGTACATAGAAACCGTATAAGAAACAGAAAGAAAATTTGTGGCTGTTCTTCCTCATGTTCTTCCTTAAATATGAAAAAATATTTGCTTGAGAGTGGGGGGTGTCCTTTGTGCACCTGGACCTGTTCATGTGAAAGGCACATGCTACCTTTTGTGTAACCATAGCAGCAGGAGTTCCCATGATGATAACTTTGCAGAGTTTGGGGATAAATGCCCTGGGATTACACCCATTAAATGGCTTCTGCACTAGACAGGAGTCCAGTCTCTTTCTTTCTCCCTTCTTTCTTTCTCTTTATATCTATCCCTCCAGTTTAAATCGCTGACACTGCCACATCTACCAAGGGACCCCCGATCCCTGCAGGGGCAGGACCCCCGCATTGTATGAAATGTGTTTTAATCATGGTACATGTTTTATGAGATGTGTCTGATAGTGTACATTGTATGAGATGTGTTCATAACTGGGTACGTGGTGTATAAGATATTCCTGACACTGCTAGACATTCCATGCAATATATTCATAAGTAAGGGTATGTTATATGAGAAGTGCTTGTCTCTCTCAGATGTTATATGTGATGTGTTAATAACTGGGCCAATGTTGTATGAAATGTGCTTTATGCTGTTACACTCTGTATGCCACATGTTCTTCAGTGAATGCATGTTGTATGAGATGTATCTTTCATTGTTTCAAGTATATGTGATGTGTTCATAACTGGGTGCATTTTGTATGAGATGTGCTTGTCACTGTTGCACATTGTATGCAATGTGTTCATAAGTGGGTGCATGTTATAAGAGATGTGTCTGTACCATTGCACATTGCATGAAATTTGTTTTTAACTTGATGCATGTTGTATGAGATGTGACTGGTAATGTTGCATGTTGTATGCAATGTCTTCAAACTGGGTACATATTGCATGAGATGTGTCTCTCACTGTTTCATGTTGTATTTGATGTGTTCCTAACTGGGTGTATGTTGTATGGCATGTGCTTGTCACTGTTCCAAGTAGCATGTGATGTGTTCATGAGTACATGTCATCTGAGATGTACCTATCTCTTTTCTACATTTATGCAATCTGTTCATAACTGTGTTCAGGTTGTATGAGATGTGTTTGTCCCTGATGCACATGGTATACAATGTGTTTTTACCTTGGTGCATGTGATATGACTTGTGCTGGTACTGTTGCAAGTTGTATGCATTGTGTTTTTAACTTGGTGCATGTTTTATGAGATGTGTCTGTCACTCCTGTATGTTATGGGCTGTGTTTTAACTGGGAATATGTTATATTAGATGTGTCTTTCATTATTGCAGATTGTATAAGAAGTGTTCAGAACTGGGTGCATATTGTATGAGATAGGTCTAGTACTGCAGCACATTGTATTAAATGTGTTTATATTTTGGTGCATGTTGTATGAGATGTGTAGGTCACTGTTCCAGATTGTATTTGATGTGTTCATAACTGAGTGCATATTATATGAAATGTGCTTTTAACTTCAGAATATTGTACATAATGTGTTCATAACTGGGTGCATGTTTATGAAATGTCTCTGTCACAGTTCCACATTGTATGTGATGTGTGCCTAACTGAGTGCATGTGTATGAGATGTGCTTATCATAGTTAAATGTTATGGGATGCGTTTTAACTGAGAATATGTTGCATTTTATGTGTGTTTCACAATTGCAGATTGTATAATATGTATTCATAACTGGGAGCATATTGTATAAGATGTATTTGTCACTGTTGCATGATATAGGATGTGTTTTAACTGGAAATATGTTATATTAGATGGGTCTTTCACTATTGCAGATTGTATAATATGTGCTTGTTACTCCGTGCATGTTTTATGAGCACTGATTGTGACTCTAGGATGTTGTATGTGATGTGTTTATTACTGGGTGAATGTTCTATGAAATGTGATTTATACTGTTGGACTCTGTATTCCAAGTGTTCTTCACTGAATGCATGTTGTAGGAGATATGACTCTCACTAGTCCAAGTAGTATGCATTACGTTCATAAATGGGTGCGTGTTGTATGAGATGTATTTGTTACTGTTGCACATTGCTTGAAATGTGTTCATAAGTGAGTGCAAGTTATATGAGATATTTCTCATAATGTTGCACATTGTATGAAATATGTTTTAAACTTTGTGCATGTTGTATGATATGTGTTTGTCACTGTTCCTCATTGTATGCAATGTTTTCATAACTGAGTGCATGCTGTATCAGACATGTCACTACTGCTTATTGCATGCAATGTATTAAAAAATGGGTGCATGTTATGCAAGATATGTCTGGTACTGTTTCACTTTGCATGAAATGTGCTTTTAACTTGATGCACGTTGTATGAGATTTGTCTGTCACTGTTGAACATCATATAAGATGTGTTCATAACTAGATGCATGCTGTATGAGATGTGTTTGTCACTGTTGTACTTTCTCTGTAATGTGTTTATAGCTAGTGCATGTTGTATGTGATGTGTCTGTTACTAAGGAACTTTATATGAAATGTATTTTTAACTTGGTGCATGTGAAATGAAATGTGTCTGTCACTGTCCCATATTGTATGTAATCTTTTGATACCTGGGTGCATGTTTTATAATATATGCCTGTTACTGCTGGATGTTGCATGCAATGTGTTTATAACTGGGTGCATATGGTAAAAGATGTGCTTTATACTGCTACAATTCACAAGCCTTATGTTCTTCACTGAATGCATGTTGTATGAGATGTGCCTGTCATTGTTTCAAGTTGAATGTGATGTGTTCCGAACTTGTTGTATATTGTATGAGATGTGTTTGTTATTGTCACACATTGTATGCAATGTGTTCATAAGTGGGTGGTTGTTGGACGAGATGTGCTTTCAGTATTGCACATTTTATGCAATGTGCCCATAAGAGGGTGCATGTTTATGACATGTGTCTGCTACTGTTGCACCTTCTATGAAATGTGTTTTTATCTTGTTGAATATTGTATGAGATGTGTCTGATATAGTTGCATGTGATGTGTTTATAACTGAGTGCATGCTGTATGAAATGTATCTTTCACTACTGCACCTTTCATGTCACGTGTTCTTAAATAAATGCATGTTATATAAGAAGTATCTGTCACTTTTCCATGTTGTATAAGGTGTGTTAACAACTGGGTGCATATTTTAGTGGATGTGTTTATCACTGTTGATTGTTATGAGAAATGTTTTAGCTGGAAATATGTTGTGTTAGAGATGTCTTTCACAATTGCAAATTGTGTATGTTCTTAACTCAATAAATGTTGTAATGAGATGTGCTTATCACTGTTACTCTTTGTGGGAAATGTGTTTTTATCTCAGTGCGTGTTGTATGAGATGTGTCTGTCACCGTTCCATATAGTTTGGAATGTGTTCATAACTTGGCACATGTTATATGAGAAGTGCTTGCCACTTTAGGACAATGTATGTGATGTGTTTTCAACTTGGTGCTTTATACTTGTCTGAGATGTGCTTTATACTGTTGCATATTGTATACCATGTGTTCTTCACTTAATGCATGTTGCATGAGATGTGCTTGTCACTGTTGCACATTGTATGCTATGTGTTCATAAGTGGGTGCATATTATATGAGATATGACTGGTACTGTTGCATGCAATGTGTTTTTAGCATGGTACATGTTTTATGAGATGTGTCTGTCACTCTTCCATGTTAAGAGGTATGTTTTAACTGGAATTATGCTACATTAGATGTGTCTTTCACTATTGCAGATTGTATAGGAAGTGTTCAGAACTGGGTGCAAGTTGTATGATATATGTCTAGTACTGTTGCAGTTTGGATAATTAAAAAAATTTTTTTAAGATGTATGGTGCAATTCAGGGTTAGGTGTACACGTGGTCATCATACAGGTAAAGATTGGGTTTCCCTTTGGTCTCCACTTCGACTGGTTTGAGATCAGGTACCTTTATTGATGTTGTGTCTCCCCCATCCCTTGACAGTATCCCGCTACTGCCAATCTCTTTCTCATAGTATGAACATTTAGCATGTTGTCTTAAAAGTGTTTATAACTTGGTGCATGTTGTATGAGAAGTGTCTGTCACTGTTCCACATTGAATGCAATGTGTACATAACTGGATGCATGTTGTATAAGTTGTGCTTGTCTCTGTTGCATGTTATGGGATGTATTTTAACTGGGAATGTGTTGTACTTAATGTGCCTTTCACAATTGCATATGTAAAAGATGTGTTCATAACTGGGATCATATTGTATGAGATGTGCTTGTCACTGCTGGATGTTGTATGCAATGTGTATATAACTGGGTGCATGTTTTATTAGATGTGCTTTATACAGTTACATTGTGTATGTCATGTGTTCTTCACTGTATGCATATTGTATGAGATGTATCTGTCATGGTTCCATGTTGTATTTGATGTGTTCATAACTGGGTGCATGTTATATGAGACATGCATGTCACTGTTGCTCGATATAGGATGTGTTTTAACTGGGAATATGTTGTATTAGATGTGTCTTTCACTATTGCAGATTGAATAAGATGTGTTCATCAATCGGTGCATGATTTATAAGAAATGGTTGTCACTTTAGGATGTTATATGGAATGTTTTTATAACTGGGCGAATGTTGTATGAAATGTTATTTATACTGTTAGACACAGTATGCCATGTCTTCTTCACTGAATGCATGTTGTATGAGGTGTGACTGTCACCTGTCCAAGTAGTATACAATGTGTTCATAACTGGTACATGTTGTATGAGATCTGTCTGGTACGGTTGCATGCTGTATGCAATGTGTTCATAACACAGTGCATGTTGTATGAGAAGTGATTGTCACTTTAGGACATTGTATACAATGTGTTTTTAAATGAGTGCATATTTAGGAGATATGCCTTATGCTGTTATACACTGTATGCCATGTGTCCTTCACTGAATGTGTGTTGCATGAGATGCACTTGTCCCTGTTGCATGTTGTATGCTTTGTGTTCATAATGTGTCTGGTACTGTTGCACGTTGTATGAAATTTGTTTTTAACTGGGTGTACATGTATGAAATGTGTCAGTCACTGATCCATATTGTATGTAGTGTGTTTTTAACTGGGCACATATTATATGAGATATGCTCTATACTGTTATACTCTATATACAATGTGATCTTCACTGAATGCATGTTGTATGAGACATAATTGTCACTGTTGCATGTTATGGGATGTGTTTTAACTGGGAATATGTTGTATTAGATGTGTCTTTCAGTATTGCAGATTGTATAAGATGTGTTCATAACTCAGTGCATGTTGTATGAGAAGTGCTTGTCACTTTAGGATGTGAGGTGCATGTTACATGAAATGTGCCTGGTACAGAGGCACATTGTTTGAAATGTCTTTTTAACTATGTACATGTTGTATTAGATGTGTCTGACACTGTTCCATGTTGTATAAGGTGTGTTCATAATGGGGTGCATATTGCACAAGTCGTGTTTGTCACTGTTGCACTTTTTATGCAATGTGTTCATAACTGGATGCATGTTGGATGAGATGTGTCCAGTACTGTTGCACGTTGCATGCAATGTGCTTTTAACTCGGCTCATATGGTATGATATACATTTGGTACTTTTGCACATTGTATGAAGTGTATACATAACTGGGTGCGTGGTTTATAAAATATGCCTGTCACTGCTGGATGTTTTATGCAATGTGTTCATAACTGGGTGCATGTTGTATGAGATTTGCTTTATACTGTTAAACTCTATTTGTCATGTGTTCCTCACTGAATGCATGTTTTATGAGATGTGCTTCTCACTGTTGCACATGATATACTTATGTTCATATATGGATGCATGTTATATTAGATGGGTCTGGTTCTGTTGCATGTTGTATGAAATGTATTTTCAACTTGGTGCATGTTTTAGGAGTTGTGTTTGTCACTGTACTTCATAGTAGGCTATGTGTTCATATCTGGGTGCAGGTTGTCTAAGATGTGTTTTTCACTGTTGCATTTTGAATGCAATGTGTTCATAAGTCGGTGCCTGTTATGTGAGATGTGTCTGATACTTTTGCTTATTGTATGAAATGTGTTTTTAACCTGGTGCATGTTGTATGAGATGTCTTTCTCATTGTTCCATGTTGTATGCAATATGTTCAAACTGGGAGCATGTTGTATGAGACATAGTTTTCATTGTGGCAAGTAGTATGTGATGTGCTCATAAGTGGGTGCTTGTTATATGAGATGTGTCTGTCACTGTTCCATATTGTATGCAATGTGTTCATAACTGGGTACATGTTGTCTCAGATGTGCCTGTCACTGCTGAACATTGTATGTGATGGGTATAACTTGGTGCATGTTGTGTGAACTGTGTTTTTCACTGTTGCACTTTGCAGGCCATGTGTTCTTTACTGAATGCATCTAGTATGAGATGTGTTTGTCACTGTTGCAATTAGTATGCGATGTGTTGATAACTGGGTGCATGTTTCATGAAATGTGTTTGTCACTCTTGTAGTTGTAGGCAATGTGTTCATAAGTGGGTGCATGTTTTTTGAGACTTGGTTTTTTTTTACTTACTTTTTATTTTAAAGATGTGTGGTACAATTCAGGATTAGGTATACAAGTGGTCATTGTACAGGTAAAGTTTGGGCCTCCCTTTGGTCCCCACTTTGCCTGGTTTGAGATCAGTTTCCCTTATTGATGTTGTGTTCCTATCCAGTCCCACCCTGGCAGTATCCTGCTACTGCCAACCTCTTTTCTATAGTATTATGGTAATTTTTCAGGGTCCGCTTATGAGTGAGAACATGTGGTCCTCAGTTTTTTCTTTCTGTGATAGATCACTGAGTATTATAGACTCTAAATCCATCCAAGTTGCTGGAAAGTCCATGTTTGTCCTTCTTTATGGTTGTGTGATATTCCATTGTGTGCATGTACGTTTAAAGAATCCAGCCCAAATTCAAAGGGCAGCACCGTTGGTTCCGTACTTTTGCTATTGTGAATAGTGCTGCAATAAACATGTGTGTGCAGGTATTTTTTTTTTAGAATGATTTGAGTTCCTCTGGGTATATTCCTAGTAGGAGGATTGCTGGGTCATATGGAAGGTTAATTTCTAGTTCTTTCAGAAATCGTCATAGTTTTTCAGAGTTTGCACTAGTTTGCATTCCCACCAGCAGTGTAGAAGTGCTCCTTTTTCTCTGCATCCTCACCAGCATCTGTTGTTGTTTATTTTATTAATGATGGCCATTCTTACAGAGAGTAAGTGGTGTCTCAATGTGGTTTTGACTTGCATTTTCATGTCTGTTGGCTGCCTGCATATCTTCTTTTCTTATTATTTATTTTTTTGAATTATAAAGATGTGGGTTACAATCAGGGTTAGGTATACAAACATTGATTATGCAGGTACCCTTGTTGATGAGGTATGCCCCTCCCTCCCCTAGCAGTTTCCCTCAACTGCCAGTTCCACCCCCCCTCCCCTGACAGTTTCCTATTACTGCCAAATGTTTTCTTATATCACAGAAACAAAGAACAGAGTACCGTATATCTTCTTTTGAGAAGTTTCTATTTATGTCTTTTGCCAATTTTTAATGGGAGTGTTTGTTTCTTTCCTTTCGGCACACTTGAGTTCCTTGTAGACCCTGGATTTTAGACCTTTGTCAGATATACAGTTGGGTGCTCTAAAGACTAGCTCAATTCTATCGTAAATTCTCCAGTGAATGACTCTCTTCTGTGATGCATGTCCCATTGACTGGCCCTCTTTTCTGATCGGTGCCCCAGTGACTTGCTATCCTATAGGATGGATGGTCCAGTGAAAGAATTTCCTCTGTTATGGATGCCACAGTGACTGTGATGTGCATCCCAGTGACTAGTGCTACTCTTTGAAGGGTGCCTCTATCACTGGCCCTCGTCTGTGATGACTGCCCCAGTAAGTGGCCTCCTCTGTTCTGTGTGCTGCAGTGACTGCCCCTCCACTGTGTTGTTTGTCCAGTGACTGGCCCTCCTCTGTGGTGGATGCCCCAGTGACTGACCTGCTACTGTGATGGGTACCTCAGTGATTATGCCCCATCTATGTTTGGTGTCTCATTGCCTGGCTCTCCTCTGTGATTGGTTCTCCAGTGACTGGCTCTTTTCTTTAATCAGAGTCCCAGTGACTGGCCCTCATCTGTGATTGGTATCTCAGTGACTGACCCTTATATGTGATCTGTGCCCCATGATTGACCCTCCCTCTAATGGGTACCACAGTGACAAGGCCTTCTCTGTGATGGGTGCCTCATTGACAGGCCCTACTCTGTGATAGGTGCTTCAGTGAATCGGTCTCCTCTCTGATAGGTGCCCAAGTGAGTAGCCCTCCTCTGTGATTGGTGTCCCAGTCACTGATCCTCTTGCACAATGGGGGGGGCAGTCTCAGTGCTTCCTCTGTGATTGGTGCCCAAGTGACTTGCCATCCTCTGTGATTTGTACTCCAGTGAATAATACTCTTCTGTGATTGGTGTCCATGTACTTGAACCTCCTCAATCATGGGTGCCCCAGTGACTAACCTCTGTAACGGGTGCCACAGCGACTGTGCCTTCTTGGTAATAGGAGCTTCAGTGGCTGGCCCTCCTGTGTGATAGATACCCCAGTGCCTGGACCTCCTCAATAATTGATGCATCAGTGACCGGTGCTCTTCTGTGATGGGTGCACCAGGGACTAGACCTCCTCTCTGATGGGTGTCCCAGTGAATGGCTCCCTACTGTGATGGATAACATAGTGATTAACTATTCCCTGTGATAGGGAACCCAGATAATGGGCTTCCTCTGAAATGGATGCACCGGTGACTGGCCCTCCTCTGTGATCAGCATCCCATGACTGATTCTTATCCTATTGGTTGCACAAGTGATTGACCCTCCTCATTGATTGGTGCCCCAGTGACTGAGTCTTTCCTGTGATGGATGGCCAGTGAAAGGGCCTCATCTGTCATGGGTGCCCCAGTATCTGGCCCTTTTTTGTCCTGTGCCTCAGTGCTCCTTCTAATGGGTGCTCCAGTTATTAGCGTTCCTCTGGGATGGGTACCTCAGTGACTAGCCCTCCTCTCAAATGGGTGCTTCAGCGACTGGCGCTCTTCAGTGATTAGGGCTGAGTGACTGGGCCTCCTTGGTGACTGGTGTGTCAGTGACTGACCCTTCTCCTAATTGGTGCCCCAGTGACTGAATCTCCTATGGGAGGTGCCTCAGTGACTAGACCAAATCTGTGATGAGTGCCTTAGTGGCTGATCTTCTTCTTGGATGGGTGCCTCAGTGACAGTCAATTCTCTGTGATGGGTGCTTAGTGACTGTCTCGCCACTGTGATGATGTCCAATAACTGGTCCTCCTCTGTTCTAGGTTCCCCAGTGACTTGACGTCCTTTTAGGATGGGTGCCCCATTGAATACTCTTCTTCTATGATGGGTACATCAGCAACTGCCCCTCCTCTGTGATCAGTGCCTCAATGACTTGCCTTCCTCCTAATGGATGCTGTAGTGACTGGCACTCCTCTGGGATGGGTGCCTCCTTGATTTGCCCTCCTCTGGCATGGGTGACTCACTGAGTGGCCCTCATCTGTGATCGGTGCCCCAGTTACAGGCCCTGCTCCTAGTATGTGACCAGTGAACCAACCTCAACATGGATTGGTGCCTCATTGACTGACCCTCCTCTTGGATGCATGCCTCAGTAACTGGCTCTCCACTGTGATGAGGCCCCAGTGACTAGTCCTCCTTAGTGAAGGTGGGCCCCCAGTGACTTCCCTCTTCTGCAATTGGTGCCCCAGCAACTGGCTCTCCTCTGTGATGTTTGTCACAGTGACTGGCTCTCCTATGTGATGGGTGCCCCAGTAACTAGGCTTTTTTGTGATGGGTGCCCCAGTGACTGGCCCTCCTCTATAATGGTTGCACCATGATTTTAACGCCTCAGTCGTGGGTCTCCAGTGACTGGCTCTCCCCCTCTTTGGGTGCCTGAGTGACTGGCCTTCCACTGTGGTGGATTCCCCAGTGACAAGGCCTCCTCTGTGATTGGTGCCCAGAGACTGCCTCATCTGTGATGGGTGTCCCAGTGACTGGCCTTCCACTGTGATCGATGCCCCAATAACCATACCTCTTACTATTGGGTGTCCCAGTTACTGGTCCTCCTCTGTGACAATTGCCTCAATGGTGCAGCCCCTTTTAAAAATGGGAATCTCAGTTTCTGTCCCTCCACTTTCCTGGACGCCTCTATTACTGGCCCTCTTCTGTGACTGGTGCCCCAGGGATTGGCACTCCTCCTAATGGTTGCCTCAGTGACTGGCTCTCCTGTGGGATGGGTGACTCAGTGCCTGGCCTACGTCTGTGATGGGTGTCCCAGTTACTGAACCTCCTCTGAGATAGGTACTTCAGTTACTGACCTTTCTCTATGATGGGTGACTCAATGACTGGCTTTCTTCTGTGATTGGTGCCCCAGTGACTAGTACTTTTCTGTGATGGATGCCCCAGTAACAAGCCTTCTTTTGTGATGGGTGCCCCAGTGACTGACCATCTTCTGTAATGGGTTGGTTCCACATGAGATGCTTTCCATCTGAAGGGTACCTCAGTGAATGGCTGTACTCTGATTGGTGCCCAGTGACTGGCTCTTCTTTGTGATCAGTGCCCCAGAGAGGAGCTTTTCTCCATAATGGATACTTAGTGAATAAAATTCTTCTATCATGGGAATTCCAGTGACTGCCTCTCCTCTCTGATCTATATCTCAGTAACTGGGCCTCCTTTTTATGGGTGCCTCAGTGACTGATCTTCCTTTGTGATAGGTGTGTCAGTGACTGGCCCTCCCTGTGATTGCTGCCCCATTAACTTGCCCTCCTCCTCACAAGTGCCTCAGAAAATGAAACTCAGCTGGTATGGGTACCTAAGTGACTGACCTTCCTCTGGATTGGACGCCTCAGTGCCTGTGCCTGAAATGTGATGGTTGCCAGAGTGACTGGACATCATATTTGATTAGCACCTCAGTGACTGGGCCTTTTTTGTTTTTAGTGCCCCAGTGAATGGGTCTCCTACTAATGGGTCCCCAAGTGTCTCGCCCTTCTTTAAGTGGTGACTCAGTGACTTCCCCTTTTGTGAGATGAGTGCTTCAATGACTGACCCTCCTCTGTGATAGGTGCCTTGGTGACTGGCTGTCCTCAGTGATGGTGCTCCAGTAACTGGTCAACCTCTGTGATGGTTGACCCAGTGACTAGACATCCTCTGTGATGGATGCTCCAGTTTCTGGCTCTCCTCTGTGATGTTTGACCCAGTTACTGGCTCACCTCTGTGATTGGTGCCCCAGTAAGTAGTGTCATTCTGTGATGGTTGCCCCAGCGACTAGCCCTCTTCTATAAGGGGTGCCCCATAAATGGCAATCCTCTGTGATGAGTTCCTCAGTGACTGGCCCTTCTCTGGCATTGGTGCCCCAGAGACTGGTTTTCCTTTGTGATCGGTGCCCCAGTATCTAGTCCTCCTCCTTAGTGGGTGCCCTATCATGAGTACTCCAGTGAATGGTTTTACTCTATGATGCATGTCCCAGTGACTGGCCCTTCTTGTGACGGGTGCCCCAGTGACTGACTCTCCTATGGAATGGGTGCCCCAGTGAATGACTTTCCTCTTTTATGGATGCCATATTGACTAGACTTCCACTGTGATGTGTGTCCCAGTGATTAGTACTCCTATGTGAGGGGTTTCTTCATCACTTGCCCTACTCTTTGATGGTGGCACTAGTAAGTTGTCTCCTCTGTTATGGGTGTCCCTCTTCTGTGTTGATTGCCCAGTGACTGGCCCTTCTCTATACTGGATTCTCCATGACAGGAACACCTATGTGATGGGTACCCCAGTGACTCCTCCTCTATGATTAGTGCCCAGTGACTGGTCCTTCTTTGTAATCAGTTCTCCAGTGACTTGTCCTCCATTGTGATCTGTTGGGAGCCAGCCATGGAGGCCCACTGAGCGTTAGGGATCAGGAAGGGCCGTTGACCAAGACTACTAGGATGTGTTTGGGAGCTGTTGACCCCATTTCCTCCCACCTTTTCCACTTGGCACTGCAACCAGAAAAGGCTCCTGCTGGCTCTAACAGAGGACTCTGAAACCAGAATGTACACAGCTAAACTTGGGAGTTTATTGTTCCCATTTTCCAATATTTATGGTTTTTGCTTTTAAACAATTTAGGTTCAACTTTGAGTCACATTGAGGAGCCTTAGTACAGGTCACAGGTTCTCTTGATGTGATTTTAGAAATTTATAGATATAGGTTTTAGGAAATAGTGTATATAGATTGAAAAAAATTTAGATAACCATTTTATTGTAAAAGTGTGGTTAGTTTAGTTTGATTTAGGGGGGCCAGTGAAGTTTGAATTAGGCCAGCTGGTGTTAGGAGAATGTAACCATAACAGCAATTGTTTTAATAAAAACTAGTTTGAATTAGTACAGAATAGTGGAAGTTAATAATTCATTATGGTGGTTTCGGGTTTAGACATTGAGTGATGTTATTTCAAGATAATGTAGTTGTAATACAATTAAGGGCACATGAAAAACTGGTTTGGGAAACATTAATCAAGCATAAGAAACAAAAGATAATTTGTGGTTGTTCTTCCTCATGTTCTTCCTTATGTATGAAAAAACATTTGCTTGAGAGTGTGGGGTGTCCTTTGAGAGTGGGGGGTGTCCCTTGTGCACTTGGACCTGTTCATGTGAAAGGCACATGCTACCTTTTGTGTCCTGTGATGATGACTTTGCAGAGTTTGAGATAAAAGCCCTTGGATAACACTCAATAAATGGCTTCTGCTCACTTTGAACAGTAGTCCAGTCCCTTTCTTTCTCCCCTCTAGTTGCCTACTCTGTCTCACCTCCAGGAACCTCTGAACCTTACAGGAGCTGGACTCCCACAGGTGGCGCCTGAACAGGGACCTAGAAGGTAAGGTTTCTTCTCTTTTTCAGGACAGATAGGATCTTACCCAGGGTGCTGCAGACCCCTCTGTAGAGACAAGCAGAGCAAGGATGGGTAAGCATAGATTTGTGAAGCCAGAACCATGATATAATCATGGGCCAGAGCAAATCCAAGGAACAAAAAATGTTTATCAGTATATGAATGAATACTTTGTCTAAACGTGGAACTAAGGTCTCTTCTAATGATTTAGCTCGGTTTTTGCATTTTGTTCAGGAACAATGTCTGTGGTTTCCAGAAGAAGGAATGGTAAATTTGGATACCTGGGCCAAAGTTGGGGAAGAACTTAAATTGTATTATACACAACATGGTTCTGAGAAAGTGCCGGCTGACACTTTTGCTTTATGGAATCTAATCAAAGATGCTTTAGATCCACAGCATGACTATGTGAAATTTCCTTCCAAAAAGGCCGCTGATGATGATGAGGAGGAGGGAACTTTTCTTTTTGCCGATGCTTCGACACCTCCTTTATATAATAACAAATTATCTTCACAGGATAAAGTTGAATTAGAGAATGAAGCAGCAAAATACCATAAACAAAAATATCCTGATGATAATATCAATGCACCTTTTTTCAAAGCTCCCCTTCCTAAGGTAGAGGTAAGAAAATCAGATTCTGTGCCCAGTTGTGTTCCCCCCTTTCTAATTGGTATACAGGGCACTTGAGCAGAAGCAGAGAAGGAAGGAGATTTCAGTCTATCAGGATGTTTTCCAGTGCTCTATTCCACCAATACTGACAGAGTAGACACAGCTCAGTGGGAACCCTTGCCATACAAATTGGCAAAAGAGCTAAAAGAGGCATGTTCACAGTATGATCCTTTGGCTCCTTATACAGTTACTATTTTGGATCAGTTTGCTACTCGGTGGATAACTACCCCTGATTGGCAGCAATTGGCTAAGAGTTGTCTATCTGGAGGAGCCTATTTACTGTGGAGAACAGAATATGAAGACCAAGTTCAAATTCATATGGCTCAAAATCAAAATTGTCGGTCAGGTACATTTGTTATTGTTAAAGATATGCTTACCAGAACTGGGCTGTATGCTACAAATACTAACCAAGCAATATTACCTAGAGAAGTCCTGATTCAGATAAATTGCTGTGCTGTCACTGCCTGGAAAAAATTGCCTGCTGATTCTACTCAAACCTCCTCCTTGTCTGAAATAAAACAAAAAGTAGATAAAACTTTGAGGATTTTGTCTCCAGACTGACCACTGCTGTCAACTGGGCAATTTCTAGTGAAAAAGCAGCAGAAATTTTAATTATGCAATTGACTTTTGAAAATGCTAATAACACTTGCCAGACCATGATTACCAGTAGGGAAGACTGGACAAATAACTGATTATGTTAGACAATGTGCAGGTGTAAGTTCGGTTTTTATGTAAGGCATGGCTATAGCCGCCACCTTAAAGGGAGAAAACTTTTCTCAAATTGTTCAAGGTATGCAGGGCAGTAACAAACAAAAGAATATCTCATTACAGTCTTGCTTTAACTGTGGTCAAGTCAGACACATTAGCAAAAACTGTCCAGCTAAGCAAAGTATGGCTCGTTTACAAGGCACACCATCGCCACCTACTGGGGCTACTCGACCAAAAACACTGTGTCCTAAATGTCAAAAAGGATATCATTGGGCAAAAGAGTGTTGGTCTAAATTTCACAAAAATGACACTCCCTTAATTCAACAAGTCATCACAGTTCAGGAAAATGACCAGAGGGTCCAGCCCCAGCCCCAGATAACACTAAGGGCAGCCTCAACCATATACTCATTCATTCCTTTTGTTCCACTGCAGAGCTCATCCAAGCCACCCAAGGGAGTGCAGGACTGGGCCTCTGTTCCTCCACCACAACAATATTAACCCCGGATGTTCTGGTAACCCCAATTCCAACGAGAGTTAAGGGCCTCTCCTGGAAGGAATAGTGGTGTAATATTAGGCAGAAGCTCCTTGTCCTTACAAGGAATTTCCATTATTCCTGGAGTGGTGGATTCAGATTACACAGGGGAAATCCAGGTGCTTATTGCTCCCCCTAATAAAACTGTACAGTTTAACAAAGGTCAGAAAATAGCCCAGTTGCTGCTCCTGCCTTACCATAAAGCAGGTAAAACTTCAACTAAGCTGCCTAGGGGTAACTCTGGATTTGGTTCTAGCAATGTTGCTTTTTGGGTTTAGGAGGTTACTAATTCCAGACCACTAAAAGATTTATATATACAAGGAGTTAAAATTAAAGGCTTGTTAGACACCAGAGCCGATGTTCCCTGTATTACCGGGAAGGATTGGCCTGCTTCATGGCCAACTCAAATGGCTCCTTCAGGACTTATAGGCATTGGTTGAGTGACCTCAGTGGCTAAAAGTTCTCAAATTTTAAATTGGACAATGAGACTTCAGGAAGTTTCTGCCCATATGTTATTCCATCTATCCCCTTTACATTATGGGGAAGAGACATTCTCACTCAAATGAGCACGCTTTTATATAGCCCTAATGATAAAGTTTCAACTCAAATGCTACAAATGGGCTATGATTCCTTTAAGGAACTTGGTAAAGATGGACAGGGAATGCAGGAAACTGTCCAAGTTAATGAAAAAACAAATCAAACTGGCATTGGCTATCCAAATTTATCCTAGGGACCATTGTTCCTGAAACTGCTGACCCTATTACCTGAAAACATGATGAACTGGTTTGGGTGGAACAATGGCCCATGCCTTTGGAAAAACTTAAGTCAGCTAAAAAACTAGTTCAACAATTAGAGGCTGGTCATATAGTGCCTTGTACCAGCTCTTGAAACATTCCTATTTTTGTCATTAAGAAAAAATCTGGTAAATGGGGACTTTTACAGGATTTAAGAGCTATTAACGCTACTATAGAAGTCATGGGAGCGTTACAGCCTGGATTGCCATCCCCAGTCGCTATACCTGTCAACTTTAATATTATAGTCATTGATTTACAGGATTGTTTCTTTACTATACCTTTAAGCCCAGAGGATTGTAAACGATTTGCATTCAGTTTATCCTCCAAGAATTTAAAACAACATTTTCAAAGATTTCAGTGGAAAATCCTGACACAAGGAATGAAAAACAACCCCATCTTGTGTCAGAAGTATGTGAATACTGCCTTGCAAGGTATTAGAAGCCAATATCCAAGTCACTATTTAATCCATTATATGAATGATATTTGCTGACTCATGAAAATCATGCACTTTTACATAACATTCTTAATAAAACTGTGGCTGCTTTAACTGACTATGGTTTAAAAATTTCCCCCAAAAGAATTCAAACTAATCCTCCTTTCACATATCTTGGCCATGTATTACATACACAAACAATAAGTCACCAGCCTTTACAATTACGAAAAGATCACTTAGTGACATTAAACGATTTCCAAAATTTGTTGGGGGATATTAATTGGATTAGACCTTATTTACATAATATCACGGCAGACTTAAAACCTTTGTTCAGTATTTTACAGGGAGATTCTTCTCCCAATTCTAAGAGAATTCTGGCATCAGAGGCCAAGGAAGACTTGTCCCTTGTGGAAAACACTATTGAGTCTCAAAAGGTTAAAAGAACTGATTACTGCCTGCCTTGGTATTTAATTATTCTGGCCCCTTTCCATACTCCCACAGGATGTCTGTGGCAAAAAGAACCGATGGAATGGCTCCATCTACTGGTGTCATCTAAAAAAAAATTGACTTCTTATCCTTACTTAGTAGCCTTACTTATAACCAAAGGGAGGCATAAAAGTGTTAAATTATTTAGATATGACATACACAATATAATTGTTTCTTATGATAAGTTTCAATTTCAGACTTTGTTTCAAACTAGTGACAATTGACAAGTAGCTTTAACTGATTATAGGGGACACGTTTTGTTTCATTTACCTAAAAGTCTATTGTTACAATCTGTAAAACAAAGCCCTATAATCTTTCCTCACAATTGTTCCTCAGCTCCCCTCAAGGAGACAGTCTTGGTCTTTACTGATGGCTCAATCATTAATAATGAGTCTCATATGCTGGAAACCCCAAAACCTTCAACACAGAAAACAGAATTAAGGGCAGTTTTATATGCTTTCACAGCCCTGAAAGACTCTAAATTTAATTTATGTACTGATTCTTGCTATATTAAAACATTGTTTCCTCATATTGAAACAGCTACTATTCCTATTAACAAAACCACAATTTTGAAACTGTTAACTCAATTACAACAACTAATTAGTGACATAAAGGAACAGTTCTTTGTGGGCCATATTAGATCTCATTCTAACCTTTCTGGTCCTTTACACCAAGGAAATCAGTTGGCTGATGCTTTTACTAAACCCACTGTATGTGCTGCAGTACAAACTGAGTCAGTAACTCAGCCTCAACTTTCTCATAAAATTCATCAAAATGCTACTGCCTTACATTACCAGTTTCACCTACCTAAAAAAACAGCCAGACAAATTGTTAAAAATTGTCCAGCTTGTCCTACTTTTGTTAATGCTGCTCTGACAGGAGTAAATCCTAGAGGACTTAAACCTAATGTTTTATGGCAAATGGATGTGACTCATTTTCCCAGTTTTGGGAAATTGTCTTATTTACATGTTACTGTGGATACATTTTCTCAAGCTATTTTAGCTTCAGCAACAACTGGAAAAGCCTACAAGGACGTGGTACAACATTTATTCTTTTGTTTTTCAAAGCTAGGTATACCAAATCAACTAAAAACTGATAACGGTCCTGCATATACATCTAAATCTTTTCAACAGTTTTGTTCCCAATTTAATATTTCTCATTCCACAGGAATTCCTTACAATCCACAAGGTCAAGCCATAGTTGAAAGAGCCCACCAAACTTTAAAAAATCAAATAACTAAATTACAAGAGGGGGAGTTTAATTATAGCTGTCTTCATCACTGGGCAATTCAGTTATGACTAGACACTGGAACCCAGAAGGAAATGTTAAAACTATGGTGAAATGAAAGGATCTCCTTACAGGCCAATGAAGAGGGCCTGACATATTGCTAACCAATGGGAGAGGATATGCTTGCATATTTCTACAGGACGAATCTACTCCTATTTGGATTCCTGATCGATTTATTCGACATGACTCCATCGATCCGGCGACTGAGATGAGTGGCACGGATGCTACCGATTCAGAGAAACAATAGATGAGAAGGCATGGCTACTAATCAATGGGAGGAGGAGCTTGCTTCACTGTTCCAGGAACATCTACTATCAGATAAATCTACAACTCAGCATCAACGAGAGGAAGGAGAAATGTTGAATCATTAGATGAGAAATCTTTCCCTTCGAGATGAAAACATCCCTCCTCCCAGAGTGCTGCAGATGAGGCGACAAGCAGCCAGGTACAATGTTTTCAGCATTCGCTGCTCACAGCTACCAACATGGAAACAGATAGAATATCTGACTGTGGAAGCAGGAGACATGGTAACATCTCAACATGCTCCTATTAGCCCGGTAACCTTGTTTCTAGCCATGGTTGCCTTGGTTATGTCTCAAACTAATAGGGCTCATGCTCTGGAAACTGTTAATACAGCCTATTGGGCCTACATGCCTAATCCTCCAACATTTCAACCAGTTACTTGGGTTAATGAGGTCATTAATGTTTTTACTGATTCCCCCCAGTTGATGGGAGGACCTGCTTTATTTTATGCTCAAACAAAACATGTTATTAATAATAATTTTTTCCTATGAAGGACATTCTTGTTCACCTCTCATTTGTTTTTATGATAATTCAGCTTTCAATAATTATAGAGCTTCTTGTTTAATGTCTACTTTAAAGTTTTTAACCACTGATAGTCCAACCCAAAGCAATAATAAAAAAAGTTGGTGGATTAAAATGCTGATGCCTGGAGGAGTTAATCCCAGTTTAGCCACAAGAACTTTGCCACCATCTAGTATACACCCATCTGCTCTCCTAATAACACCGAGAAGGACTGGTTGCTCATCCAGGGAGACACTGAATATCCAAAGTGGAGAGAGCGCATCTATGGATCTAAAGTGGACTATTCCATACCTGGTGAAAAACTATATATCAGTGACTGGGGTCTTAATTTACGACCCTATACTATAAACCCATGTGAATATGGCCCTACTAGGTGGCATACTAATGGATGAGTACCCCTGATATTAACAACTACTATTGGGAATAAACAAATTGTTCAACCTTACTTATGGAGGGCCCTTGTTGCCCTGAAACCCACTGTTTTAGTATGACCACGTGGGGGAATTCATACCTATAAAATAAGAGCTTGTTTACAATCCCCTTATGTTTTTCTTGTATGAAATAAATATCAAATTGTTAAAATTGACTATCACAATAATGTTTATAAGGTGTCTTGTACACAATGTATTTTAACTAACTGTTTAACTGATGCCTTTTATGAAGGTTTTATAATCTTAAAACAACCTCCTTATTTAATGGTTACAGTACAGCTGTCATCTTGCTAGTATGATGAATATGGTTTACAAACATTGTGTGAGGTTAACTCTTTTGGAGAAAAGACAAAAAAGGTCTCTAGCTACTTTCATCCTGGGAATTACAGCCCTAATAGCTATTGCTACTTTGGTAACAGTTTCAGCTGAGGTTCTGCTAAGAAAGTTCACACAGCTACTTTTGCTGATCAGTTATCTAAGAATGTTTCTATAGCCTTAGCTACCAAAGAGATTATTGATCAGAAGCTAGAGAGCAGAGTTAATGCCTTGGAAGATGCAGTTCTAGCTGTAAGACAAGAACTTGTGACTTTAAAAATTAAGTTGACTCTGATGTCACTCTGAGCTTAAATGGCTTTGCCGCACTCCTTTAGAGGTAAATAAATGTCTACACATGGGACAAAATTAAAAATCATATTCTTGGAATTTGAAATCTTTTGAACTTGAGTATAGACCTTACTAAATTGCATCAAAAAATTCTAGACATAACGGTTGCTGATAAGCAATTTCAGTCTACTGAATTGGCCAGTTCTATATTTAATAATTTTTCTTCATTCATTGATCAAAAATTGTTGATGTCTATATTCATTAATGTGGGTATTTGTGAAATAGTGATTCTTTTGTTGCTGTGTCTACTTCCTATCATCTTCAGAGTGTTAAAGAAGAGCATATCTCAGCTCAACACATAGTACCATGGTGTTGTGCTTAAAAATAAAAAAGAGGGAGATGTTGGGAGCTGGCCATGGAGACCCACTGAGCGTTAGGGATCAGGAAGGGCCATTGACCACAAGACCAGTAGGATGTGTTTGGGAGCTGTTGACCCCATTCCCTCCCTCCTTTTCCACTTGGCACTGCAACCAGAAAAGGCTCCTGCTGGCTCTAACAGAGGACTCTGAAACCAGAACGTACACAGCTAAACTTGGGAGTTTATTGTTTCCATTTTCCATGGTTTATGGTTTTTGCTTTTAAACAATTTAAGTTCAACTTTAAGTCACATTGAGGAGCCTTAGTACAGGTCACAGGTTCTCTTGATGTGATTTTAGAAATTTATAGATATAGGTTTTAGGAAATAGTGTATATAGATTGAAAAAAATTTAGATAACCATTTTATTGTAAAAGTGTGGTTAGTTTAGTTTGATTTAGGGAGGCCAGTGAAGTTTGAATTAGGCCAGCTGGTGTTAGGAGAATGTAACCATAACAGCAATTGTTTTAATAAAAACTAGTTTGAATTAGTACAGAATAGTGGAAGTTAATAATTCATTATGGTGGTTTCGGGTTTAGACACTGAGTGATGTTATTTCAAGATAATGTAGCTGTAATACAATTAAGGGCACATAAAAAACTGGTTTGGGAAACATTAATCAAGCATAAGAAACAAAAGACAATTTGTGGTTGTTCTTCCTCATGTTCTTCCTTATGTATGAAAAAACATTTGCTTGAGAGTGTGGGGTGTCCTTTGAGAGTGGGGGGTGTCCCTTGTGCACCTGGACCTGTTCATGTGAAAGGCACATGCTACCTTTTGTGTCCTGTGATGATGACTTTGCAGAGTTTGGGGATAAAAGCCCTTGGATAACACTCAATAAATTGCTTCTGCTCACTTTGAACAGTAGTCCAGTTCCTTTCTTTCTCCCCCCTAGTCACCTACTCTGTCTCACCTCCAGGAACCTCTGAACCTTGCAGGAGTTGGACTCCCACAGTGATCAGTGCCCCAGTCATTGGCTTTCCTCCATAATGGGTCCCCTGGTGATTAGCCCTCTTCTATCATGGGATATCCAGTGACTGGCTCTCCTCTGTGATTCATGTCCAGTTGCTGGCACTCCTCTGTGATGTGTGCTCCAATGACTGGCCCTCCTCTGGAATGGGTGCCTCTGTGACTGACCCTCCTCTCTGATTGGTGCCTAAGTGACTTGCTCTCCTCCTATTGGGTGCCTCAGTGACTAGAACTCCACTGTTTGGGTGCTGCAGTGACTAACCCTCCTTTGGGATGGGTGCATCAGTGACTGCACCTACTCTGTGATGGTTCACAGAGTCACTGACCCTCATATTGGATGGGTGCCTCAGTGAGTGGGCCTCCTCTGTGATTGGTGGCCTAGTGTTTGGCCCTTCTACTAATGGGATCCCCAGAGCAGGGCCCTTCACTTGGATGGGTGCCTGTGTGACTTACCATTTTGTGGAACGTGTCTTCAGTGACTGGCCCTCCTCTTTGATGTTGGGTGACTCAAAAATTGGCTCTGCTCTGTGATGGTGCCCCAGTGACTAGTCCTCTTTGTAATTGTTGACTCAGTGACTAGATCTCCTCTGTGATGGGTGCCCCAGTTTCTGACTCTTTTCTGTGATGTTTGTTTCAGTGAATGGCTCACCTCTATGTTGGGTGCCCCAGTAAGTAGCATTCCTGTGTGATAGGTGCCTAGTGACTGACCCTCCTGTATAATGGGTGCCCCATGACTGGTACTCATCTGTGATGGGTGTCACAGTGACTGGTCCTCCTTTGAGATTTGTGCCCCAGTGACTAGCTTTCCTCAATAACTGGTGCCCTACTGACCAGCCCTCTAATATCATGGGTTCTACAATGAATGGCTCTCTTCTATGATGTGTGCCAGTGACTGGCCCTCCTTTGTAATGGGTGTCCCAGTGACTGGCCCTCCTATTGGGTTACTGATTGACTAGCTCTCCACTGTGATGGGAACTAGGTTTTCTCTGTGGTGGAGTCCCAGGAGCTGGACCTGATCTGTGATGGGTATCCCATTGCCTAGCCCTCCTCTGTGATGGATGCCCCAGTGTCTGCCTGCCCCTTTTCCTAATGGGTGTCCCAGTGATTAACCCTCTTCTATGATGGGTGCCTCAAAGATGGGCCCCCCCTCTGTGATGGTGCCTAAGTTTCTGTTCCTCCTCTTTGCTGAGTACCTCAGTGACTGGTCGTCTGCTGTGACTGGTGCCCCAGTGATTGACCCTCCTTCTAACAGTTGCCCCAATGACTTGCCCTCTTTTGGAATTGGTGCTTCAGTCCTTTTCCATCCTTTGTGATGGGTGTCCCAGTGACTGGACCTCCTCTGAGAGGGTGCCTCAGTTATTGGCCCTCCTTTGTGATGAGCCTCAATGACTGGCTCTCCTCTGTGATGGTGCCCCAATGACTGGTCCTCCTCTGCGATAGATGCTTCAGTAACCAGCACTCCTCTGTGATGGGTTCCCCAGTGACAAGCCTTCTTTTGAGATGGGTGCCCCATTTACTGACCCTCCTTTATATGGGTTCCACATGACACGTTCTCCCATGTGACTGGTCATCCACTGTGATTGGTGCCCTAGTGACTGACCCTCCTTTGTGACCAGTGCCCCAGTGAGTTGTATTCCTCTATAATGGAACTCCTAGTGAACAACCAACCCTCTTATATCATGGGACCTCCAGTGACTGGCTCTCCTCTGTGAAGTATGTCCATGTGACAGGCCCTCCTTTGTGGTGGGTGCCCCAGTGACTTGCCCTCATCTATGATGGGTGCCTCAGTGACAGGGCCTCCTCTGTGATGGATACCTCAGTGACTGGCCTTCCTCTGTGATTGTTGCCCCAGTAATTTGCCCTCCTCCTAATGGGTGACTGGAACTCCGTTGGCATGGGTGCCTAGGTGACTGACTGTCCTCAGCAAAGGATGCCTCAGACACTCTACCTCCTCTGTGATGGTTGCCAGAGTGACTGGGCTTCATATTTGATGGGCACCTCAGTGACAGGGCCTCCTCTGTGATCAGTGTCCCAGTGACTGGGTCTCCTACTAAAGGGTTTCCAACTGCCTTGCCTTTCTCTTGGTTGGAGATCTCTCAGTGACTTCATCTATGGGACATTTGCCTCAGTGATTAGCCCTCTTCTGTGATAGGTGCCTCAATGACTGATTGTCATCCATGATAGTACCCCAGTAACTGGTCATCCACTGTGATGGTTGATCCCATGAATAGCCCTCCTCTGTGATGGGTTCTTTGGTTTCTTGCTCTTCTCTGTGATGGTTGCCCCAGCGACTGACCCTCCTCTATAATGGGTGCCTCATAACTGGCATGCCTTTGTGATATATTCCACAGTGACAGGCCCTTCTCTGGGATTAATGTCCCAGTAGCTGGCCCTCCTTTGTGATTGGTGCCCCAGTAACTAGCCCTCCTCCATAGTGGATGCCCTAAAGACTAACTCTCTTCTATCAAAAGTTCTCCAGCGAATGGCTCTCCTCTAAGAGGAGAGCATATCCCAGTGACTGGCCCTTCTTTGTAATGGGGGCCCCAGTGATTGGCTCTCCTATAAGTGTCCCAGTGAATGACCTTTCTCTGTGCTGGGTGCCACAGGGACTAGCCTTCCAGTGTGATTTATGTCCCAGTTAGTAGTGCTCATCTGTGAGGGATGCCTCCATTACTGGCCCTACTCTGTAATGACTGCCTCCGAAAGTGGCCTCCTCTATTACTGATGTTCCAGCTACTGCTCCTCTTCTATGTTTGGTGCCCAGTGTCTAGCACTCCTTTGTAATGGGTGCCCCAGTTACAGGTCTTCTACTGAGATGGGTACCTGAGTGACTGTCCCTCTTCTATGTTTGGTGCCTCATTGACTGGTCCTCTGGTTTTGGTGCTCCAGTGACTGGCTCTTTTCTGTAACCAGAATCCCAGTGATTGGTCCTCATCTGTGATTGGTATCCCAGCAACTGGTCCTTTTCTGTGATCTGTGACCTTTGGTTGGCCCTCCTTCTAATGGGTGCCACAGTGACAAAGGCCTCCTCTGTCATAGGTTCCTCATTGACTGACCCTATTCTGTGATAGACGCCTCAGTGTCTTGGTCTCCTTTGTTATGGGTGCCCAGTGACTGAACTTCCTCAGTGATAGGTGGTCCGGTGACTTGCCCTCTTCTGTGATCAGTGCCCCAGAGATTGGCCTTCTTCTATTGGGTTCCCCAGTGACTGGATCTCCTCTGTGATGGGTGTCCAGGGACTGGACTTCATCTGAGATGCATGTCCTAGCAATTGGCCCTCCTCTGTGTGACCAATGCACAAGTAACTCTCCTTCTTCATAATTGGTGGCCCAATTACTGGCGCTCCTCTGGGATGGGTGACTCAGTGACCCTGCTCTGCAATGGGCGCCTCATTTACTGGCCCTCCTCTATGATGGGTGCCCCGGTGATTGGCCCTCCTCTGGGATGGATGCCTCAGAGTCCAGTCTACCTCCTAATGGGTGCTTAGGTGACTGGCACTCCTCTGGCATGGTTGACTTATTGGCTGGCCTTTCTCTGCGACAGGTGCCTCGGTCATTGACTCTGCTCTGTGATGGTGCCCCAGTGACTGGTCCTCTTCTATGATGGTTGACCCAGTGACTACCCTCCTCTGTGATGGGTGCCCTAGTTTCTGACTCTCCTCTGTGATGTTTGTCCCAGTGACTGGCTCACCTCTGTAGTGGGTGCCCCAGTAAGTAGTGTTCCTCTGTGATGTGTGCCCCAGTTGCAGCCTCTCCTATATAATGAATTCCTCATGACTGACACTTCTCTGTGATGGGTGTCACAGTGACTGGTCCTCCTTTGCGATCAGTGCCCAAGTGACTAGCCTTACTCTATAATGTGTGTTCTTCTGACTAGCCCTCATATCATGGGTGCTCCAGTGACTGGCCCTTCTCTATGATGCATGTGCCAGTGACTGGCTCTCCACTGTGATGGATTGCTGAGTAAATAGGCCTCCTCTGTGATGGCTGCCAGGGACTGGGTCTGATCTATGATGGGTGTCCTAGTGATTGGCCAACCTCTGTGATCGATGCCCCAGTGACTACCTCTCTTCCTAATAAGTGTCCCAGTGACTGGCCCCCTCTGAGATGGGAACCTCAATGACAGGCCCTCCTTTGTGATGGGTGCCTCAGTTTCTGACCTTCCACTTTACTGGGTGCCTCAATGACTGGCCCTCCTTTGTAATGGGTGCTCCAGTGATTGGCCCTCATCCTAATGGTTGCCCCACTGGTTGGCCATGCTTGGAACGAGTGCCTCAATGCCTTGCCTATCTTTGTGTGGTTGCTTCAATGAATGAACCTCCTCTGTCATGGGTGCTTCAGTTACTGGCCCTCCTCAGTGATGGTGCTCCAATGACTGGTCTTCATCTGTGATTTGTCTCAGTGACTAGCACCGCTTTGTGATGGGTGCCCCAGTGAAAATCCTTTGTGATGGGTGACACAGAGACTGGTCAGCCTCGATAATGTGTTCCACATGACAGGCTTTCCCATGTGATGGGTACCTCAGTGACTGGCCATCCTCTGTGATTGGTCCCATGATGTCTATCCCTCCTTTGTATCCAGTGCCCCAGTGAGATGCTTTCCTCCATAACGGATCCCCTAGTAAATAACCCTCTTCTATCATGGGAGCTCAAGTGACTGGCTATCCTCGGTGTTGTATGTCCCAGTGACTGACCCTCTTCTAGAGTGGTTGCCCAAGTGATTGGCCCTCCTCTGTGATGGGTGCCTCAGTGACTGGCCATGTTCTGTGATTGGTGCCCCAGAGACTTGCCCTCCTAATAGGTGCAGCAGTGACTGGAATGTCACTGGTTTTGGTGCTTATGTAATAGACCTTACTCTGGGACAGTTGCCTCAGTGACCATACCTTCTCTGTTGTATTTGGCAGAATGACTGGCCTTCATATTTGATGGGGACCTCAGTGACTGGGCTTCCTCTGTGATCTGTGCCCCGGTGACTGGGCCTCCTACTAACGAGTTTTCAAGTGCCTTGCCCTTCTCTTGGATGGTGACTCAGTGATTTCCCTTTCTGTGGGCTGGTTGTCTCAGTGGCTGGCCCTCCTCTGTGCTAGATGCCTCAATTATGGTGTCCCAGTAACTGGTCATTTTTTGTGATGGTTGACCCAGTGACTAGCCCTCCTCTGTGATGGGTGCTTCAGTTTCTGACTCTCCTCTGTGATGTTTGTCCCAGTGACCCACTCACCTCTGTAATTGGTGCCCCAGTAAGTAATGTGCTTCTGTGCTGGTTGCCTCAGTTACTGGTCCTCCTCTATAATGAGTGCCCGATTAATGGCACTCCTCTATGTTGGGTTCAGTAATGACTGGAACTTCTCTGGGATTGGTGCCCCAGGGTCTGGCCTTCCTTTGTGATTGGTGCCCCAGTAACTTGTCCTCCTCCATAATGGGCGCCCTAAAGACTAACCCTCTTCTATCACAAGTTCTCTAGTGAATGATTCTCCTCTGTGATGCATGTCCCAGTGACTGGCCCTTTGTGATGGGTGCCCCAGTGACTTGCTCTCCTATGGGATGGGTGCCCCAGTGAATAACCTTCCTCTGTTATGGATGCCACAGTGACTAGTCTTCCACTGTGATGTGTGTCCTAGTGACTAGTGCTCCTCCGTGAGGGACGCCTCCATCACTGGCCTTCCTCTGTTATGGTTGCCCCAGTAAATGGCCTCCTCTGTCATGGGTGTACCAGTGACTGTCCTTCCTCAGTGTTGGGTGCCTGGTGACTGGCTCTCCTATATAATGGATTCCCCATGACAGTCATCACCTATGTAATGGCTCCCACAGTGATTTGTCCTCCTGTGTGATTGTGCCCCAGTGATGGAACTTCCTTTGTGATCAGTGTCCCAGAGACTGGTTTTCCAACATAATGGGTTCACTAGTGATTAGCCCTCTTTTATCATGGGAACTCCAATGACTGATTCTCCTCTGTGGTGCATGTCCAAGTGACTGGTAATTCTCTGTGTCATCTGCTTCAATGACTGGCCAGTCTCTTGGTTGGGTGCTTCCGTAACCAGCACTCCTCTGTGATTGATGCCCCAGTGACTTGCCCTCCTCCTAATGGGTGCCCCTGTGATTGGAACTCTACTGCTATTGGTGCCTCAGTGACTAACTTTTCTCTGGGATGGGTGCCGGAGTGATTGCTTCTCTTCTGTGATTGTTGAAAGTCACTGGCCCTCATATTTGATAGGCAACTCAGAATGGGCCTCCTCTGTGATTTTTTCCCCCCAGTGTTTGGATCTCCTACTAAGGGTTTCCCCAGTGCAGTGCCCAGCTCCTGGATGGGTGCCTCTGTGACTTACCATTTTGTGGAATGGGTCTTCAGTGACTGGCCCTCCTCTGTGATGGGTGCCTCAGTCATTGGCTGTGCTCTGTGATGGTTGACCCAGTGACTGGTCCTCTTCTGTGATGGTTGACCCAGTGACTAGCCCTCCTCTGTGATGGGTGCCCCAGTTTCTGACTCTCCTCTGTGTGGTTTGTCCCAGTGACTGGTTCACCTCTGTGATGGGTACCCCAGTAAGGAGTGTTCCTCTGTGATGGGTGCCCTAGTGACTGGCCCCCCTCTATAACAAGTGCCCCATGACTGGCACCCCTCTGTGATGGGTGTCACAATGACTGGTCCTCCTTTGTGATTGGTGCCCCGGTGACTAGCCTTCCTCAATAATGGGTGCTTTACTGACCAACCTTCTTATATTATGGGTTCTCTAGTGAATGGCTCTTTTCTATGATGCATTTTCCAGTGACTGGCCCTCCTTCATGATGTGTATTCTAGTGACTGCCCCCCCTCCTATTGGTTGCCTGAGTGACTGGCCTTCCACTGTGATGAGTTCCTCAGTGACTAGGCTTCCTCTGGGATGGGTACCTAGGGAAGGTGTCTGATCTGTGATGAGTGTACCAGTGACTGGCACTCCTCTCTGATGGATGCCCCGGTGACTGTCTCTCATCCTAATGGGTGTCCCAGTGATTGGCCCCCCTCTGAGATGGGTGCCTCAATGTCAGGTCCTCTTCTGTGATGGGTGCCTCAGTTTCTGGCCCTCCTCTTTGCTGGGTGCCTGAGTGACTGGCCCTCCTCTTTGATTGGTGCCCCAGTGATTGGCCCTCCTCTTAATGGCCATAATTAGTGTACCTTCTCTGGGATGGGTGCCTTATTGCTTGTCCTACCTCTGTGATGGTTCCCCAAATACTGATCCTTGTCTAAGATGAGTGCCTTGGAGATTAGCATCCTTTTGTAATGGGTGCCCAGTGACAAGCCTTCTTTTGTGATGGGTGCCCTATTGACCAGTCATCCTTTATAATTTTTTCTGCAGGACAGGCTCTCCTATGTAACAGGTACCTCCGTGACTGGCCATCCTCTGTGATTGGTGTCTCAGTGATAGGCTATCCTTTGGCTCTGTGCCCCATTGAGAAGCTTTCCTCCATAATGGATCCCTTAATGAATAACCCCTTTCTGTCATGGGAAATCAAGTAACTGGCTGTCCTCTGTGACGCAGGTCCCAGTGACTGGCCCTCCTCTGTGATGAGTACCTCAGTTACTGGTCCTCCTCTGAGATGGGTGCCTAAGGGACTGGTCTTCCACTTTCATTGGTGTTCCAGTGACTTGCCCTCCTACAGATGGATGTGCCAGTGACTGGAACTCTGCTGGTATGGGTACCTAAGTGACTGACCTTCTTCTGGGACAGGTGCCTCAGTGACTATGCCTCCTCTGTGATGGTTGGCAGAGTGACTGGCCTTCATATTTGATGAGCACCTTAGTGCCTGGGCCTCCTCTGTGATCAGTGCCCCAGCAACTGGGCCTCCTACTAATGGGTTCCCAAGTGCCTTGCCCTTCTCTTGGATGGTGATTTGGTGACTTTCCCTTCTATGAGATGGGTTCCTCAGTGACTGGCCCTCCTCTGTGATAGGTGCTGCAGTGATTGGCCATCCTCAGTGATGGTGCCCCAGTAACTGGTCATCCTCTGTGACAGCTGACCCAAAACTAACCTTCTTCTGTGGTGGGTGCTTGAGTTTTTGGCTCTCATCTGTGATGTTTCATCCAGTGATAGGCTTGCCTCTGTGATTGGTGCTCCGGTAAGTAGTGTCCTTCTGTAATAGTTGCTCCAGCGACTGCTCCTCCTGTATATTGGGTGTTCCATAACTTGCACTCTTCTGTGAAGGGTTCTGCAGTGGCTAGCCCTTCTCTGGGATTGGTGTCCCAGTGCTGGCCCTCCTTTATGATTGATGCTTCAGTAACTAATCCTCCTCCATAATGGGTGCTCTAAAGACTAGCCCTCTTCTGTCATAAGTTCTCTAGTGAATGGTTATCTTCTATGTTTCATGTCCCAGTGACTGGCCCTCCTTTGTCATGGGTGCTCCTATGACTGGCTTTCCTATGGAATGGGTGCCCTCCTCTTGGTTGGATGCTTCAGTAACTGACTCTCTGCTGTGATGGTACCCCAGTGACTGACTCTCCTCTGTGATGTTTGTCTCAGTGACTGGCTCTCTTCTGTGATCTGTGCTTTAGTGACTAGAAATCTTTCTAATTGTTACCCTAATGAGTGGCCCTCGACTAGAATAAGAGCCTCTGTGATTGAACCTCTTCTGTGTCAGTGCCCTAGTGATTCGTCCTTTTCCTAATGGGAGCTCCTGTGACTTGTTCTCCTCTATAATGGATGCCTCAGTGACTAGGCTAAATCTGTGATGGTTGTTGCAGTGACTGACCCTCCTAATTGGTGTCCTAGTGTCTGGTCCTTTGCTGTGATGGTACCTAGGTGACTAGTCCAACTCTGGTGGATGTCCCAGTGACTAGACCTCTTTAGTGAGGGTGCCCCATGACTGACCTCCTCTGTTTGGGGTGGCCCAAGATTGTAATTCATCTGTTATAGGTATCCCAGTGGGTCACCTCCATTATTGAAACTCCAGTGACAGGGCCTCCTCTGTGATTGGTGCCCAAGTGACTGACATTCTACCATAATGGTTGCTGCAGTGACTACCCCTTCTTGATGAAGGTTGTCCCAATGGCTAACCCTCCCCCATAATGGGTGACTTAGTTACTGGTCCTTCTCTGTTATGGGTGCCACAGTGGCTATCCCTCCTTTGTGTGGGTGTCCCAGTGACTAGCCCTCTGCTTTGAGGGGTGTCCACATGACATATCAGCCTTTTTAATAAGTGGTCCAGTGACTGTCCTTCATCTGATACAGGTAACCCAGTGACTGGTCCTCCCGTGGGATGGGTGCCTCCGTGAATGGGCCTCCATTAATGGGTGCCCCAGTGACTGGACCTCCTCTGTGTTGACTGACCAGTGACTGGTCCAGTTCTTAATTGGTGTCCCTGTGACTGGCCCTCCTCATATTGGGTGCCCCTCAATCTGTGATCTGTGATGGGTGCCTCAGTGATGACCCTCCTCTGGGATGGGTTCCTCAATGACTGGTCCTCTTCTGTGATGGGTGTCTCACTTTCTGACACTCCTCTGTGCTGTGTACCACAGTGACTGGCCCTCCTCTTGGATGGGTGCCTCTGTGACTGGCTCCTACCTTTATGTTGGGTACTTTGGTGACTGGCCCTCTTCTGAGGTTGGTGCCTCTGTGACTGGCTCCTACCTCTGTGTTGGGTGCCCCAGTGACTGGCCCTCATCCTACTGGGTGCCTGACTGGCACCACCTTGTGATGGCTTCCCCTGTGACTAGGCCTTCTTTGTGATGGGTGCCTGGAAATGGGCCTGATCTGTGATGGGTGTCCCAGGGACTGGCACTCCTCTCTGATTGAGGTCCCAGTGAATGCCCTTCTTCCAAATGGGTTACTGAGTGACAGTCTCCTCAATGAGATGGGTGCCTCAATGATGGGCCCTACTATGTGATGGATGCCCCAGTTTTTGGCCCTCCTCTTTCTGGGTGCCTCAATGACTGGCCCTGCTTTGTGATTGGTTCCCCAGTGATTGGCTGTCCTCCTAATGGTTGCCCCAGTGACTGACCCTCATCTGGGATGGATGCCTCAGTGACTGGCGCTCCTCCATGATTGGTGTCCCCAGTGACTTGCCCTCCTCTTAATTGGTGACCTAGTGACTGGAACTTCACTAGTATGGGTGCCTAAGTGACTGACTTTCCTCTGGGACAAGTGCCTCAGTGACTGTACATCCTCTGTGATGGTCAGAATGACTGGCCTTCATATTTGATGGGTACTTCAGTAACTGGGCTTCCTCTGTGATTGGTGCACCAGTGATTGGGCCTCCTACAAATGGATTTCTTAGTGCCTTGCCCTTTTCTCAGTGACTTCCCTTCTGTGGGATGGGTGATTCAGTGACTGGTCCTCATCTATGATAGGTGCCTCAGTGACTGGTTATCCTCAGTGATGGTGCCCCAGTAACTGGTCATTCTTTGTGATGATTGACCCAGTGACTAGCCCTCCTCTGTGATGGGTTCTTCAGATTCTGGCACTCTGTGATGTTTGTCCCAGTGCCTGGCTCACCTCTGTGATTGGTGCCCCAGTAAATAGTGTCCTGTAATGGTTGCCCCAGCAACTGGTCTTCCTCTATAATGGGTGCCCTATAACTATCACACCTCTGTGATGGATTCCACAGTGGTGATTAGTGCCACAGTGACTGGCCCTTCTTTGTTATGGTGCCCCAATAGCAAGCCCTTCTCCATAATTGGTGCCCTAAAGACTAGCCCTTTTTAACCATAAGTTCTCCAGTCAATGGATCTCCTCTATGATGTATGACCCAGTGACTGTCCCTTCTTTGCAATGTGTTCCCTTGTAATGTGTGCTTTCTTATGGGATGGGTGCCCCAGTGGATGACCTTCACCTGTTATGGGTACCACAGTGATTGCCTTCCAGTGTGATATGTGTTCCAGTGACTAGCAGTCCTCTGTGAGGGATGCCTCCATCACTGACCCTCATCTGTGATGGCTGCCCCAGTAAATGGCTTCCTCTGTGAAGGGTGCTCCAGTGACTGCCCCTCTTCTGTGTTGGATGCCAGTGATTAGTCCTTCCTTGAGTGCCCCAGTGACTGGCCTTCTACTGTGACACGTACCTCAGTGACTCCTCCTCTATGTTTGGTGCCTTGTTGACTGGCAATCCTCTGTGATGGGTGCTCCAATGAGTGGTTCCTCTCTGCAGAGCCCCTGTGACTGACCCTCATCTGTGATTGGTATCCCAGTGACTGGCCCCATATGTGATCTGTGTCCTATGATTGGCCCTCTTTCTAATGGGTGCCACAGTGACGATGTCTTCTCTGTGATAGGTGCCTCTGATTGGCCCTCCTCTGTGATAAGTGCTTCAGTGACTTGGTCTCCTCTGATGAGTGCCCAAGTGACTAACCCTCCTTTGTGATGGGTGTTCCAGTCACTGATCCTCTTCCATAATGGGGGTCCAGTATAAGAGCTTCCTCTGTGATTGGTGCCCAAGTGATGGGTCCTTCTCTGTGATTGGTACCCCAGTGAATAACACTCTTCTGGAATGGGTGTCCTAGACTTTGGCCTCCAAAATAATGTGTGTACCAGTGAATACCCTCCTCTGTGATAGGTGCCACAGTGACTGGGCCTCCACGATAATAGGTGTTCCAGTGACTGGCCCTCCTGTGTGATAGATGCCCCAGTGCCTGGGCTTCCAAAATAATACGTGCATTGGTCACTGGCCCTATTCTGTGATGGGTGCTCCAGTGACTAGCCCTCCTCTGGCATGGATGCTTCAGTGACAGCCAGTCCTCTGTGATGGGTGCTCAGTTACTGACTCTCCACTGTGATGGCGCCCCAGTAACTGGTCACCCTCTGTGATGAGTGCTCCAGTGTATAGCCATCCTATGTGATGGGTGCCTTAGTGTGTACACTTCTTCTGTGACGGGTACCCTAGTGACAGCCTCTCCTTGTGATCAGGCCTTAATGACTTGCCCTCCTCCTAATTAGCGCCCCACTGACTGACACTTCTTTGGGATGGTTGCTTCAGTGATTGGCCTTCCTCTGGCATAGTTGCCTCACTGAGTGGACCTTCTCTGTGATCAATGCTCCAGTGACGGGCCCTCCTCCTAATGCATGCCCAGTTAATCACCCTCATCTTGGATTGATGCCTCATTGACTGGCCTTCCTTTTGGCACCTCAGTAACGGACTTTGTTGTGGTGATACCCCAGGGACTATTCCTCCTCAGTGAAGGGTACCCTCAGTGACTTGTTATCTTCGATAATTGGTGCCCCAGTGACTTGTTTTCCTCCATGAAGTTTTTCTCAGTGACTGGCTCTCCTCTGTGATGGGTGCCCCAGTAACTAGGTTTTTCTGTGATGGGTGCCCCAGTGACTGACCCTCCTCTATAATGGTTGCCCATGATTTTAACTCCTCAGTGATGGGTCCCCAGTGACTTCCTCCTCTGTGTTCATTGCTCACATAACTGTACCTCCTTTATGAAAGGTGACCTAATAACTGGCCTTCTTTCATAATGAGTGCACCAGTGAGTAGTCCTCTACTCTCAAGGGTGGTCCAGTGACTCCCTCTCCTCTGTAATGCATGTCCCAGTGACTGCCCCTCATATGTGAGGGATGCCCCGGTGACTGGGCCTCCTCTGGATAGGTGCCTCAGTAACTCGGCCTCCTCTGTGATCAGTGCTCCAATGACTGGACAACCTTCTACTTGATACTCCAATGACTGGCCCTACCCTGGAATGAGTGCCTCTGTGATGGAACCTCCTCTGTGATCATTGTTCCAGTGACTGGCCTTCCTCCTAATGGGTGCTCCAGTGACTGGCCCTTCTCTGTGATAGGTGCCTCAGTGACTAGCCCATCTCTAATGGATTTCTCAGTGACTGGCCCTCCTCTTAATTGGTGCCCTAGGAACTGGGCATCCCCTGTGATGGATTCCTCAGTGACTACCCCAACTCTGTGATGGATGTCCCAGTGACCAGAACTCCCCTGTGAGGGGTGCACCCATGACTGGTCTACCTTTGTGGGTGGCCAATATTGTCCTCATCTGTTATAGATATTCCAGTGACTAGTCCTTCTACATTATTGGTGCTTCAGAAACTTGGTCTTCTCTGTTATTGGCGTCCCATTGACTGGAACTCCACCACAGTGACCGTCACAGTGACTAGAACTCCTCTATGAAGGTTGTCCCAATGACTGGCTTTCCACCATAATGGGTGCCCCAGTGACTGGCCCTCCTCTATGATGGGTAATTAGGTGACTGGCTCTCCTCTGTGTTGTAGCCCCAGAGGTTATCCTCTACTGTGATGTGTGACCCAGTGACCGAACTTCTTCTGTGATTGGTGGTTCATTGACTTGCACTCCTCTGTGATCGGTGCCCCAGAGACTGCCCCTCCTCCTACCTGGTGTCCCAATGACTGATCTTTGACTGTGATGAGTGTACCAGTGACTAGACCTCCTCTGTGATGGGCTCCCAGGGACTGGGTCTCATCTGAGATAGGTGCCCTAGGATTGGCACTCCTCTGTTATTGTTGCCCAAGTGACTTCCCCTTTTCATAGTGGGTGCCCCAATTACCGGCCATTCTCTGGGCTGTGTGACTCCATGATCCTGCTCCCTAATGGGTGTTTCAGTGACTAGCCTTCCTCTGTGATGGGTGTCCCAGTGACTTGTTCTTTTCTGGGATGGGTGCCTCAGTGATAGGCCCAACTCCTAATGCGTGCTTCAGTAACTGGTCATACTCTGGGATGGTTGCCTCATTGACTAGCCTTCCTCTGAGAAGGGTGTCTCAGTTATTCACTGTCATTTGTGATGATGCCCCAGTGATTGGCCCTCTTCAGGGATGTATGCGTCAGTGATAGGTCCACCTCCTAATGATTGCTTCAGTGACTGGCACTCCTCTGGGATGGTTTCCTCATTGACTGACCCTCCTCTGGGAAGGGTGGCTCAGTGACAATCTCTCCTTTGTGATGGTGACCCAGTGACTGGTGCTTTTCTGTGATGAGTGCCTCAGTGACTAGGACTCTGTGATAGTGGCCTTGTGACCAGCCTTGTTCAGTGGGTGCCCCAGTGACTGGTCGCTGCAATGCCTGCCCCAGTAACTGGTCTTCCTTAGTGACTGGTGTCCTAGTGACTAGCCCTCCTCTGGGATGTGTGCCTCAGTGACTGTGCTTTTTCTGTGATGAGTACCCCAGTGACTGACCCTCAAATTATTGGTGTCAGAGTGACAGGCGTTCCACTGTAATGAGTTCCCCAGGGACTGGACCTCCACTAAAATGGGTGACTAGGGCCTGGACATGATCTGTAATGGGTGCCTCAGTGACTGGCTGGCCTCTGGAATGGGTTCCTCAATGACTGGCTCTTGTCTGTGATGGGAGTCTTATCTTCTGACCCTTCTCTGTGCTGGGTGAGTCTGTTTCTGGCCCTGCTCTGTTATTGATGCCCAGTGATTGGCCTCACTCATAATGGGTTGCTCCAGTGACTGCCCTCCTTTAGGATGGATTCCTCTGTGACCTGTCCTTACCCCTGTGTTGGGTGCCTCTGTGACTGAACCTCCTCTGTGATGGGTGCCTCAGTGACTGACTCTCCTCTGTGATGATGCATCAATGAATTTTCTGTGATGGGTACCCCGGTGACAGTCATTTTTCATGACGGGTGCTGCAGTGACTGACCCTCCTCTATAATGGGTTCCCTATGAAAGGCACTCCTATGGGATGGGCATCTCAGTTACTAGTCTACTTCTGTGATTAGTGTCCAGTGACTGGCCCTACTTTGTGATCAGTGCCCCAGTGACTAGCTTTCCTCCAGAATGGGTCCCCTATTGACTAGTCCTCTTCTATCATGGGAGTTATAGAGACTGACTCTCCTGTGTGAAGCATATCCAAATGACGGGCAATCCTCTGTAATGTCTGCTCCAATGACTGGCCCTCTTCTGGGATAGGTGCCTCAATGACTGGCCATCATCTGTGATTGGTGCCCCAGTGACTGAAACTTCACTGCTATGGGTGCTTCAGTGACTAACCCTCTTCTGGAATGGGCGCCTCAGTGACTGCACCTCCTCTGTCATGGCTGGCAAAGTCACTGGTCCTCATATTTGATGGGTCCATCAGCGAATGGGCCTCCTCTGTATTGTTTGACTCTTCTAATAAAGGGTTCCCCAGTGCAGGGTACCTGTCTTGGATGGGTGCCTCTGTGACTTACCATTTTGTGGAATGGTTCAAAAGTGAGTGACCCGCTTCTGTGTTAGTTGCCTCATTGGCTCTAACATTGGCTCTGCTCTCTCTGCTCTGTGATGGTGCTCCAGTGACTCTCCTCTTCTGTGATGGTTGACCCAATAAGTAGCCCTCCTCTATGATGGGCGCCTCAGATTCTGAATCTCATCTGTGATGTTTGTCCCAGTAACTGACTCACTTCTGTGGTGAGTGCCCCAGTAAGTAGCATTCTTCTGTGATGGGCGCCTCAGTGTCTTGTCCTTCTCTATAATTGGTGCCCCATGACTGGCACTCTGTGATGAGAGTCACAGTGACTGATCCTCCATTGTGATCAGTACCCCAGTGACTAGCCTTTCTCCATAATGGGTGCTGTACTGACTAGCCCTCTTATACCATGGGTTCTGCATTGAATGGCTCTCCTCTATGATGCATGTGCCAGTGACTGACCCTCCTTCATGATAGGTACTCCAGTGACTGACCCTCCTTCTATTGGGTGTATGAGTGACTGGCTTTCCACTGTGATGGATTCCCCAGTGATTACACCTCCTCTGTAATGGGTTCAGGTACTAGGCCTGATCTGTGACTGGCCATCCTCTGTGATTGATTCACCAGTAAATGCCCCTCTTCCTAATGGGTGTCCCAGTGACTGGACCCCCTCACGGATGGACACTTCAAAAGACAGGCCCTCCTCTGTGATGGGTCCCTCAGTTTCTGGCCTTGCACTTTGTTGTGTTCCTCAATGACTGGCCCCCCTCTGAGATTGGTGCCCTAGTGATTTGCCCTCCTCCTTATGCTTACCCCAGTGACTGCTCCTCCTCTGGGATGAGTGCTTCAGTGACTGGACCTCCTATTAGATGGGTGCCTCAGTTATTGGTCATCCTCTGTGATGTGTGCTTCAATGACTGTCTCCTCTGTGATGGTGCTCCAATGACTGGTCCTATTCTGTGATGGGTGCCTCAGTGACTAACCCCTTTGTAATGGGTGTCCCAGTGACTGAACCTCCTATTAGATGGGTGCCTCAGTTATTGATCATCCTCTGTGATGGGTGCTTCAATGACTGACTCCTCTGTGATGGTGCTCCAATGACTGGTCCTCTTCTGTGGTGGGTGCCTCAATGACTAACCCCTTTGTGATGGGCCCCCCAGAGACAATCCTTTTGTGATGGGTGCTCCAGTGACTATTCTTTATAATGGATTGCACCTAATAGGGCCTCCACCGTGATTGGTTCCCCAGTGACTGGGCCTCCTACTAATGGATTCCAAGGTGCCTTGTGTTCTCTTGGATGGCGACTCTGTGAATTCCCCTTCTGTGGGTTGGGTGTCTCAGTGACTGGCCCTCCTCTCTGATAGGTGCCTCAGTGACTGACTGTCCTCAGTGATGGTGCCCCAGCCACTTGTCATCCTCTGTGATGATTGACCCAGTGATTAGTCCTCTTCTTTGATGGGTGCTTCAGTTTCTGGCTCTCCTCTGTGATGTTTGTCCCAGTGACTGGCTCACCTTTGTGATTGGTGCCCCAGGACATAGTGTCTTTCTGCAGTGGTTGTCCCAGCGACCGGCCCTCCTCTATAATGAGTGCTCTATAATTGCCACTCCTCTGTGATGGGTTCCAGAGTGACTGGTCCTTATCTGTGATTGGTGCCCCAGTGACTGGTCCCCTTTGTGAACAGTGCCCCAGTAACTAGCCCTCCTCTATAATGGATGCCCTAAAGACCAGTCCTCTTCTATCATAAGTTCTCCTTATGGCTCTTCTCTATAATGCATGTCCCAGTGACTGGTCCTCCTTTGTGATGGGTGCCCCTGGGACTGCAACTTCTATAAGATGGATGACACAGTGCATGAAATTCCTCTGTGATCGATGCCATAGTGACTAGCCTTCCACTTTGAAGTGAGTCCCAGTGACTAATTCTTCTCCTTAAGAATGGAGCGCCAGTAAGTGGCCTCTTCTTTAAGTGGGTTGGGTGTCTCAGTGACTGCCCCTCCTATGTTTGGGTGCACAGTGACAGACCCACCTTTGTAATGGTTGCCCCAGTGACTAATGAACTACTGTGACGAGTACCTCAGTGACTGCTCATCCTGTATGTTTGGTACCTCATTGATAGGACTTTCTCTATGATCGGTGCTCCAGTGACTGGCTTTTCTCTGTAATCAGAGTCCCAGTGACAGGCCCTCATCTGTGAATGGCAGCCCAGTGACTGGCCATTATATGTGGTCTGTGCTCCATTATTGGCCTTCCTTCTAATGGGTGCCACAGTGTCAAGGCCTCCTCTGTGATGAGTAAATCATTGGCTGGCCCTACTCTGTGATAAGTGCCCTAGTAACTTGTTCTCCTCAGTGATGCGTGCCCAAGTGACTAGTCCTCCACTGGAATTGGTGTCCCTGTCACTGATACCCCTTCATAATGGGGGCTTACTCTGAGATTTGTGCCCAAGTGACTGGCCCTCCTCTGTGATTGGTACCCCAGTGAATAATAGTTTTCTGTGATGAGTGTCCCAATACTTAGTGTTCCTTGATAATGGGTGCCCCAATGACTGCCCTATTGTGTGATGGGTGCCACAGTGACAGGGCCTCCTCAGTAATGTGTGCTCCAGTGACTGGAACTCCTCTGTGAATGATGCCCCAGTGCCCAGGCCTCCTCAATAATGAGTACACCAGTGGTTGGTCCTCTCTGATGGGTGCCCCAGTGGCAGGTTGTCTTCTGTTATGGGTACCCTAGTTCCTAACCCTCCTCTCTGAATGGTGTCTCAGTTACTGCGATTCCCCTGTGATGGATGCCCCAGTGACTGGCCCTCCTCTGTGATCAGTGCTCCATAATGGGTTTTTCTCCTATTGATTTCGTGAGTGATTGACTCTCCTTTATGATGGGTGTCCCAGAAACTGAGCCTCCTCTGTGATGAGTGCCCTAGTGATTGGATCTCATCTGTCTTGGGTGCCCCAGTGTCTGACTCTCTTGTGATCAGTACTTCAGTGACTGGCCCTTCTCCTAAAGCATGCCCAAGTGACTGGCCCACCTTTGGGATGGGTTCCTCAGGGACTGGGTCTCCTCTGGGATGGGTGCCTCAGTAACTGGATCTCCTTGGTGACTAGTTCCTAGTGACTGGCCTTTCTTGGTGATTTGTATGCTAGTGACTAGTCCTCCTCCTAATCGGTGCCCCAGTAACTGGCCATCCTCTGGGATGGGCACTTTAGTGACTAGCCCGTCTGTGATGAGTGCCTCAGTGACTGTCCCTCCTCTGGAATGGGCACCCCAGTGACAGTCAGTTCTCTGTGATGGGTCTGAGGGACTGGTTTTCCACTGTGATGGTGCCCTAGTAACTGGTCCTCCTCTGTGATGGGTGTCTGCATGAATAGCCATCCTCTGTGCTGACTTCCTCAGTGAATACACTTCTTCTATGATGGGTACCTCAGCAACTGCCCCTCCTCTGTAATCAGTGCCTCAGTGTTTTATCCTCCTCCCAATGAGTGCCCAGTGACTGGTACTCCTCTGGAATGGTTGCATCTGTGATAGACCCTCCTCTGTGATCAATGCCCCAGAGACGGAACCTCCAACTGCACGACCAGTGAATGCACAACCAGTGAATCAACCTTGTCTTGGATTGGTAACTCATTGACTGGCTCTTCTCTTGAATGGATGCCTCAGTAACTGGTTGTCCACCATGATGGTGTCCCAGTGACTATTCCTTCTCTGTAATCAGTGCCTCCAGTGCCTTGCCCTCTTCTGTAAGTGATGCCCCAGTGACTGGCTCTCCGCTGTGATGTTTGCCTTAGTGACTGTCTCTCTCCTCTGTGATGGATGCCCCAGTAACTAGGCTTTTTCTGTGATGGGTGCCCCAGTGACTGGCCCTCCTCTAAATGGTTGCCCTATGATTTTTAGCTCCTCAGTGATGGGTCCCAAGTGACTGTCTCTCCTCTGTGTTTAATGCTCACATTGTTATCCCTTCTTGATGAAAGGTAACCCAATGACTGGCCCTCTTCCATAATGATTGTACTACTGAATAGCCCTCTTCTCTCATGGGTGCTCCGGTGATTCACTGTCCTCTGTGATGCATGTCCCAGTGACTGGCCTTCATATGTAATGGGTGTCCCAATGACTGGGCCTTCTCTGGATGGGTGCCTCAGCTACCAGTCCTCCTTTGTGATTGGTGCTTCAGTGACTGGAGACCCTTTTAATTGGTACCACAATGACTGACCCTCCCTTGGGTCATTGCCTTTGTGACTGAATCTCCTCTGTGATTCTTTCCCCAGTGTCTGGCCCTCCTCCTAATGGGTGCCCCAGTGACTGACCCTCTTCTGTGATTGGTGCCCCAGTGACTAGCCCAACTCTGTGATGAATGCCCCAGTGACTGGCCCTCCTCCTAATTGTTACCTCAGTGACTGGTGCTCCCCAGTTATGGATGCCTCAGTGACTAGCCCAACTCTGTGATGGCTGTCCCAGTGACTAGACCTCCTCTGTGAGGGGTGCCCCCATGATGGCCCACCTCTGTGCTGGGTGGCCCAAGATTGTACCTCATCTGTTATAGGTATTTCAGTGACTGGACCTTCTCCATTATTGGACTTCCAATGGATGGGCCTCTTCTGTGATTGGTGCCCCATTGACTGGTACTCCATCTCAATGGTTGTCACAATGACTAGCCCTCTGTGAAGCTTGTCCTAATGACTGACTTTCCTCTATAATGGGTACACCAGTGACTGGTCTGCCTCTGTGATGGGTGACACAGTGACTAGTCCAACTCTGTGTTGGTGTCCAAGTGACTAGCTCTCATCTGTGAGGGATGGACCCATGAATTGATGATCTCTGTGATGGGTGGTCCAGTGACTGTCCCTTGTCTTTTATAGGTGATCCAGTGATTGGTTATTCTCAATTATTGGTGCTCCAGTGATTGAACCTCTTCTGTGATGGTGCCCAAGAGACTGACATTCCACCATAATGGTTGCCGCAGTAACTTGCCCTCCTCTATGAAGGTTGTCCCAATGACTAGCCCTCCTCCATATTGGGTGCCCCCATGACTGGCCCTCCTCTGTTAAGGATGAAACAGTGGCTAGTCCTCCTCTGTGTTGGGTGTCCCAGTGACTAGCCCTTTTATTTGCAGGGTGCCCCCACAATTGGCCCAACTTTGTGATGAGTGTCCCAGTGATTGTCCCTCATCTGTTACAGGTGCCCCAGTGACACGTCTTCCCCTGGGATGGGTGCCTCAGTGTGATGGGTGCTCCTGTGACTGGACCTTCTCTGTGATGACTGACCAGTGTCTGGGCCCCCTCTTGATGGGTGCACCAGATACTGAACCTCCTCTTATTGGGTGTCCCAGTGACTGGACCTCAACTGAGATGTGTATCCCAGTGATGGGACCTCCTCTGTGATGGGTGCCCAGGGACAAGGTCTTATCTGAGATGGGTGTCGCAGTGATTGGCACTCCTCTGTGATCATTGCCTAGTGACTCCCCCTCTTCATAATGGGTGGCCCAATTACTGGCCCTCCTCTGGGCTGTGTGACTCCATAACCCTGCTCTGTAATGGGTGCCTCAGTGACTGGTCCTCCTCTGTGATCAGTACCTCAGTGACCGGACCTTTTCTGGGATGTGTGCCTCAGTGATAGGCCCATCTCCTAATGGGGGCTTCAGTGACTGACTCTCTTCTAAGATGGTTGCCTCATTAACTGGCTCTCTGGGAAGGGTGACTCAGTGTCTGGCTATCTTTTGTTATGTTGCCCCAGTGACTCATCCTCTTCTGTGATGGGTACCTCAGTGACTAGGACTTCTCTATGAAGTGTGGCTTCAGTTCTCAGCCTTCTTCTGAGATGGGTGTCACCATGACTGGGCCTTCACTGTGATGCTTTCACCAGTGACTGGCTCTCCCTAGTGATGGGTGACCTAGTGACTAGCCCTCCTCTGTGATGTGTATCCCAGTGACTGTACTTCCTCTGTGATGAGTACTCCAGTGACTGGGACTCCCCTGAAATGGATGCCCAGGGATAGGACATGATCTGTAATAGTGCCCAAGTGAATGGTCATCCTCTGGGATGGGTGTCTCACTTTCTGACCCTCTTCTGTGCTGGGTGACTCAGTGACTGTCCATCCTCTGTGATCGGTGCCTCAGTGATTTGTCTTATTCTTAATGGGTGCCCCAGTGACTGGCCCCTACCTCTGTGTTGGGTGCCTCAGTGACTAGACCTACTCTGGGGTGGGTGACAAAATTACTTGCCCTCCTCTGTGCTGGGTGCCTCAGTAACTGACTCTCCACTGTGATGGTGCATCAATGAAGGGTCTTCCTCTATGATGGGTGCCCCAGTGACTAGCCATCTTTTGTGATGGGTGCCCCAGTGACTGGTCCTCCTCTATGGTGGATTCCCCATGAAAGGCATTCCTATGGATGGGTACATCAGTGACTAGTTCTCTCCTGTAATCAGTGCAACAGTGGCTGGCCCTACTTTGTGATCAGTGCCTCAGTGACTAGCTTTCCTCCAATGGGTCTCCTAGTGACCAACCCACTTCTACCATGGGAGTTCCAGCGACTTGCTCTCCTCTGTGATGCATGTCAAAGTGACTGGCAGACCTCTGTGATGTCTGCTCCAATGACTGGTCTTCCTCTGGGATAGGCACCTCAGTGACTGATACTCCTCTGTGATTAGTGTCACAGTGACTTGCCTTCCTCCTAATGGGTGCTCCAGTGACTGGAACTCCACTGCTATGGGAGCCTCAGTGATGAATCCTCCTCTGGGATGGGTGCCTCAGTGACTGCACCTCTTCTGTAATGGTTGACAGAGTCATGGAACTCATATTTGATGGGCGCCTCAGTGAATAGGCCTCCTTTGTGAATGGTGGTCCCGTGTTTGACCCTCCGACTAATGGGTTCCCCAGTGTAGGGCCCTCCTTTGGGATGGGTGCCTCTGTGACTTACCATTTTATGGATGGGTCTTCAGTGACTGGTCCATCATTGTCATTGGCTCTGCTCCTGATGTTGCCCCAGTGACTGGTCCTCTTCTGTGATGTTTGACCCAATGACTAACCCTCCTCTGTGATGGGTGCCCCAGATTCTGACTTTCATCTGTTATATTTGTCCCAGTGACTGGCTCACATCTGTGATGGGTGCCCCTGTAAGTAGCATTCCTCTGTGATGGATGCCCAAGTGACTGGCCCTCCTCTGTAATATGTACCCCATAACTGGCACTCCTCTGATGGGTGTCACACTGACTGGTCCTCCTTTGTGATCCCTAGTGACTAGCCTTCCTCCATAATGGATGCCCTACTAACATTCATCTTACATCATGGGCTTCGACACTGAATGACTCTCCTCTATGATGCATATGCCAGTGACTGGCCCTCCTTCGTGATGGGTGCCCCACTGACTGGCCCTCTTCCTATTGGGTTCTTAGTGACTAGACTTCCACTGTGATGGGTTCTTCAGTGATTAAACCTCCTCTGTGATGAATGCCCTCCTTTGTGATTGATTCTCTAGTGACTACCCCTTTTCCTTATCTGTGTCCCAGTGACTGGCCCTCCTCAGGGACGGATGCTTCAATGACAGACCCTCTTTGTGATGGTTGCCACAGTTTCTTGCCCTCCTCTTTTCTGAGTGCCTCAATAACTTACCCTTCTCTGTGATTGGTGCCCCAATGATTGGCACTTTCCCTATTGTTTGCCTCAGTTACTAGCCCTTCTCTGGGTTGGGTGCCTCAGTAACTGAACATCCTCTGAAATGAATTTCTCACTGGTCCTCTTCTTGATGAGTGCCTCAATGACTGACTCTTCTCTGTGATGGTGCCCCCATGACTGGGCCTTTCCTGTGATGAGTGCCTAAGTGGTTAGAACCCCTCTGTGATGATTGCCCCAGTGACAAGCCTTCTTTTGTGATGGGTGCCCCAGTGAGAGGCCATTCTGTATAGTAGGTTCTGCATGATGGGTCTTCCCATGTGATGGGTACCTCAGTGACAGGCCTTTTTTTTTTGATTGGTGCCTCATTGACTGGCCTCCTAGTGATCAGTGTCCCAGTGAGTTGCATTCCTCCATAATGGATTCCCTAGTGCATAACACTCTTCTATTATGAAACCTCCAGTGTCAGGCTCTCCTCTGTGAAGTATGTCCCAGTACTAGTCCTCCTCTGTATGGGTGACCAAGTGACTGTCCCTCTTCTATGATGGATGACTCAGTGATTGGCCCTCCTCTGTGTTGGGTGCCTCAGTGACTAGTCATTTCCTGTGATTGATGCTCCAGTGACTTGCCCTCCTCATAATGGGTGCCCCAGCGACTGGATCTCAGCTGACATAGGTGCCTTAGGTAATGACCCTCCTCTAGGACTGGTGCCTCAGTGACTGTGCTTATGTGATGGTTGCCAGAGTCACTGGCCTTCATATTTGATTGGCGCCTCAGTGACTGGGCCTCTTCTATTATTGGTGCCCCAGTGACTGAGCTTCCTACTAATGAGTTCCCAAATGTCTTGCCCTTCATTGGATGATGACTCTGTGAATTCCTCCTCCATGGTATGGGTGCCTCAGTGACTGGCCTTCCTCTGTGATAGGTACCTCTGTGATTGGTTGTCATCAGTGATGATGCCCCAGTTACTGGTCATCCTCTGTGATGGTTGACCCTGTGACTAGATCTCCTCTGATGGGTGCTTCAGTTCCTGGCTCTCCTCTGTGATGTTTGACCCAGTGACTGGCTCACTTCTGTGATTGCTGCTCTAGTAAGTAGTGTCCTTCTGTGATGGTTGCCCCAGCAACTGGCCCTCCTCTATAATGGGTGCCACATAACCGGCATGCCTCTGGGATGGGTGACCAAGTGACTGGTTCTTCTCGGGATGGGTGCCTTGTGTCCAGTCCACCTCCTAATGGGTGCCTTAGTGAATGGCTCTTCTCTGGGATGGTCTCCTCATTGACTGGTCCTCCTCTGGGATGGGTGCCTCAGTGACTTACTCTCCTTTGTGATGGTACCCCAGTGACTGATCCTCTTCTGGGATGGGTGAAACAGTGACTAGGACTCCTCTGTGATGGTGGACCCAGTGACCAGTCTTCTTCTGTAATGGGTGACTGGACCTTCACTATGATGCCTGCACCAGTAATTGGCTCTCCTTAGTGATGGATGACCTAGCGATTAGCCCTCCTCTGTGATGTGTGCTCCAGCGACTAGGTTTCCAATGTATCGGATACACCAGTGACTAACTCTCAAACTACTGAGTGTCTGAGGCACTGGCATTCTTCTGTAATGGGTTCCCCAATGACTGGGCCTTTATAGAAATGGGTGCACAGAGAATGAATGTGATCTCTGATGAGTGGCCCAGTGACTGGCTCTCCTCCTATAGGTTGCCTCAGTGACTGGTCTTCCGCTATGATGGATTCCCCAATGACTACACCTCATCTGTGATGGGTGCCCAGGGACTGGGTCTGATCTCTGATGGGTGTCCCAGTGACTGACAGTCCGATGGGATCAATGCCCCAGATTGCCCCTCTTCCTAATGAGTGTCCCAGTGTCTAGCCCCCTCCTCTGGGATTGGTGCCTCAACGATGGACCCTCATCTGTGATGGGTCAGACTCATCTGTGACTGGCTCTCCTCCTATAGGTTGCCTCAGTTTCTGACCTTCTTCTTTGCTAAGTGCCTCAATGACTAGCCCTCCTCATTGATTGATACCCTAGTGATTGGCCCTCTTCCTAATGGTTGCCCCAGTTACTGGCCCTCTTCTGGGATGGGTACCTTAGTGCCTTGTGTACCTCTGTTATGGGTGCCTAGTGACTGGATCCTCTGGGATGGGTGCCTCATATACTGACCCTTCTCTGTGATAGTTGCCTTAATAACTGTCTCCCCTCTGTGATGGTGTCCAAATGACTGATCCTCCTCTGTGATGGATGCCTCAGTGACTAGCTCCTTTCTGTGATGGATGGCCCAGTGAAAAGACTTCTTTTTTTGTGGGTTCCCCAGTGACTGACCCTCCTCCATAAGGGCTTCTGTACGACAGGCTCTTTCATGTGATGGGTACATCTGTGACTGGCCATCCTCTATGACTGGTGTCCCAGTGACTGGCCTTCCTTTGTGCTCAGTACCCTAGAGAGAGGTTTTTCTCCATAATGGATCCCCAAGTGAATAACCCTCTTCTATCTATCAAGTGACTGGTTTTTCTCTGTGATGTATGTCCTAGTGACTGGCCCTCATCTGTGATGGGTGCTTCAGTGACTGAAACTCCTCTGTGATTGGTGCACCAGTGACTTGTTCCCTCCTAATGGATGTGCCAGTGACTGGAACTCTGCTGGTATGGGTACCTAAGTGACTGATTTCCTCTGGAATGGTTGCCTCAGTGACTTGGCATCCTCTATGACTGGTGACCCAATGACTGGCACTCCCTCACAATGGTTGTTGCATGACTAGTTTTCCTCGGTGAAGATTGTCCCAATGACTAGTTTTCCTTCATAATGGGTGCCCCAGTGGCTGGCTTGCCTTTGTGATGGGTGCCACAGTGGCTAAACCTCCTCTGTGTTGGGTGTCCCAGTGAATAGCCCTCCTCTTTGAGGAGTGCCCCCATGACTGGCCCACCTTTTTGATGAGTGACCCAGTGATTGTCCTTCATCTGTTATAGATGATACAGTGACTGGGCCTCCCGTGGGATGGGTGCCTTAGTGACTGGGACTTCACTGTGATGGATGCCACAGTGAGTGGACCTCATCTGTGCCCCCTCTTGATGGGTATCCCAGTGACTTGCCTTCCTCCTATTGCCTGCCCCCATGATAGGTGCCCCAGTGACTAGCCTTCTTCTGTGATAGTTGCCCAGTGACTGGCCCTCCTCAGTGATGGGTAACTAGGTGACTGACTCTCCACTGTGTTGGTATCCCCAGAGTTTAGCCCTCCTCAGTGATGTGTGCCCCAGTGACTGAACCTCCTCTTTGTTAGTTGGTCCCAGTGACTTGCCCTCTTCTGTGATCAGTGCCCCAGAGACTGACATCCTCATATTGGATGACTAGTGACTGACCCTCATCAGTGATGGGTGCCCCAGTGATTGGTCCTCCTCTATGATCAATGCCCAAGTGACTCTCCTTCCTCATAATAGGTTCCCTAATTACTGGTCTTTCTCTGGGATGGGTGGCTCAATGATCCTGCTCTGTAGGATGCTTCAGTGACTGACCCTCCTCTGTGATGGGTGACCAAGTGACTGGCCCTTCTTTGGAATGGTTGCCTCAGTGTCCAGTCCACCTCCTAATGGATGCTTCATTGACGGGCCCTCCTCTGGAATGGTTGCCTCATTGACTGGCCCTCCTCTGAGATGGGTGCCTCAGTGACTGGCTCTCCATGGTGATGGTGCCCCAGTAACTGGTTCCCTTCTTTATGGGTGACTCAGTGATTAGGACTCCTCTGTTGTTGGCCCCAGTGACCAGCTTTCTTCTGTGATGGGTGCCACCATGACTGGGCCTTCACTGTGATACCTCCACCAGTGACTGGCTCTCCTTAGTGATGAGTGACCTAGTGACTATCCCTCCTCTGTGATGTGTGCCCCAGTGCCTTGATTTCCACAGTGATGGATATACCAGTGACTAGTCCTCAAAAATTATTGGGTGTCCAAGTGACTGATGTTCCACTTGATGGGTTTCCCAGTGCCTGGGTTGCCACTGAAATGGGTGCCCAGGGAATGGACATGATTTTTTTTTTTTGAGTTGGAGTCTCACTCTGTCACCCAGACTGGAGTGCAGTGGCTGCTCCCGGCCACTGCAGCCTCGACCTGCTGGGCTCCGATGATCCTTCCGCCTCAGTCTTCCAAGTAGCTGGAACTACAGGTGCGCACTACCACGCCCAGCTGATTTTTTTATTTATTGTAGAGATGAGGTCTTGCTGCT
>NW_007248567.1:98338-132720 GCF_000164805.1 Carlito syrichta | reverse complement strand
GCAGTGGCTGCTCCCGGCCACTGCAGCCTCGACCTGCTGGGCTCCGATGATCCTTCCGCCTCAGTCTTCCAAGTAGCTGGAACTAGAGGTGCGCACTACCACGCCCAGCTGATTTTTTTATTTATTGTAGAGATGAGGTCTTGCTGCTCAGGTGGGTCTCAAACCTGCGGGCTCAGGCAATCCACTCACCTCAGCCTCCCAAAGGCATGGGATTACAGGCTGAGCCACCGAGCCCAGCTTAGACATGATTTTTGATGGGTGTTCCAGTGACTGGCCCTCCACTGTGATGGGCTTCCCAGTGAATAGGTCTCATCTGTGATGGGTGCCCAGGGACTGGGCCTGATCTGTGATGGGTATCCCAGTGATGGTCCTCCTCTGTGATCAATGCCCCAGTGACTGTCCCTCTTCCTAATGGGTGTCCCAGTGACTGGTCCCTCCTTCTCTAGGTTGGGTGCCTCAATGACGTGCCCGCCTCTGTGATGGGTGCCCCAGTGATTGGCCCTCCCCCTAATGTTTTCCCCAGTGACAGGACCCCCACTGGGATGGGTGCTTCAGTGCCTGGCTTACCTCTGTGATAAGTGCCTCAGTGAATGAATCTCCTTTGGGATGAGTGCCTCAGTTACTGGCCCTCCTATGTGACAGATGCCTCAATGACTGTCTCTCTTCTGTGACTTTGCCCCAAGGATTTATCCTCCTCTGTGATGGATGCCTCAGTGACTAGCACCTTTCTGTGATGGGTGCTCCAGTGACAAGCCTTTATTTGTGATGGGTGCCCCAGTGACTGGCCCTCCTACATAATGGGTTCCACATGATTGCCCACTTGATGGGTGCATCAGTGATTGGCCATCATCTGTGATTGGTGTCATAGTGACTGGCCCTTTTTTGTGCTCAGTGCCCTCAGTGAGAGCCTTTCCTCCATTATAAATCCCCTAGTGAATAACCATCTTCTATCATGGGAGCTCAAGTGTCTAGTTCTCTTCTGTGATGAATGTCCCAGTGACTAGCCTCATCTCCCCAGTGACTGGCTCTTCTTTATGATGGGTGTTTCAGTGAGTGGCCCTCCTCTGTGAGGTGTGCCTCAGTGACTGGCCTTTCTCTGTGATTGGTGACCCCATGACTTGCCCTTCTTCTAATGAATGAGACAGTAACTGGAACTCCACTGGTATGGGTGCCTTAATGACTGACTACGCTCTGGGATGGGTGCCTCAGTTACTGCCTCCTCTGTGATGGCTGGCAGTGACTGGCTTTCATATACGATGGGCACCTTAGTCACTGGGCCTCCTCTATGATTGGTGCCCCAGTGACTGGGCCTCCTACTAATGGGTTCCCAAGTGTCTTGCCCTCTCTTGAATGGTGACTCAGTGACTTCCCCTTCTGTAAGATGGGTGCCTCAGTAACTGGCCTTCCTCTGTGATAGGTGCCTTAGTAACTGGCTGTCCTCAGTGATGGTGCCCCAGTAACTGGTCATCCTCTGTGATGGTTGATGCAGTGACTAGACCTCCTTTGTGATGGGTTCTTCAATTTCTGACTCTCCTTTGTGATGTTTGTCCCAATGACTGGTTGACCTCTGTGATTGGTGTCCCAGTATGTAGTATCCTTCTCTGATGGTTGTCCCAGCGACAGGTCTTCCTCTATAATGGGTGCCCTATAACTGACACTCCTCTTCAATGGGTTCTGCAGTGACTGGCACTTCTCTTGGATTGGTGCCACAGTGGCTTGCCCCCCTTTGTGATCAGTACCCCAGTAACTAACCCTTTTCTATAATGGATCCCCTAAAGACAAGCCCTCCTCTAGCACAATTCTCCAGTGAATGGCTTTCCTCTGTGATGCATGTGCCAGTGACTGGCCCTCCTTTGTGGTAGGTCCTCCTGTGACTAGCTCTCCTATGGAATGGGCGCCACAACGAATGATCTTCCTCTGTTATGGGTGCCACAGTGACTAGCCTTCAACTTTGAAGTGTTCCCCAGTGACTAGCATTCCTCTGTGAAGGATACCTCCATCAGTGACCTTCCTCTGTGTTGGCTGCCCCAGTATGTGACCTCTTCTGTTATGGGTGCTCCAATGACTTCTCCTCTTCTGTGTTGGGTGCACAGTGACTGGCCTACTTTGTGATGGTTGCTCCAGTGACTGGCCATCTACTGTGATGTGTACCTCAGTGACTGCTCTTCCTGTACATTTAATGCTTCATTGACTGGTGCTCCTCTGTGTCCACTCTCCAGTGACCTGCTCTTCTCTGTAACCAGAGTCCCAGTACCTGACCCTCATCTGTGATTGTTATCCCAGTGACTGGCTATTTTATTTGATCTGTGTTTTTTGATTGGCCCTCTCTCTAATGAGTGCCACAGTGAGAAGGCCTCCTCTCTGATGGTTTTCATCGACTGACCCAACTCTGTGATAGATGCCTCAGTGACTTGGTCTTCACTGTGATGTGTACCCAAGTGACTAGCCCTCCTCTGCGATGGGTGACCCAGTCACTGATCCACCTCAATAATGGGGCCCCAATATCAGGGCTTCCTCTGTGATTGCTGCCCAAGTGACTGACCCACCTCTGTGATTGGTACCCCAGTGAATAACACTCTTCTGTGATGGGTGTCCTAGTACTTAGTCCTCAACAATGGGTGCCCCAGTGACTACCCTCTTTTGTGATGGGTTTCACAGTGACAGGGTCTTTTCAGTAGAGTGCTCCAGTGATTGGTCCTCCTGTGTGATTGATGACCAAGTGCCTGGGCCACCACAATACTGGATGCACCAGTGATTGGTCCTCTTCTGTGACGGGTGTCCCAGTTACTAGCACTCCTCTCTGAGGGGTGCCCCAGTAAACTAGGCATCTTCTGTGACAGGTTCCCTAGTGAATAACTCTCCTCTGTGAAGGGCACCCCAGTGACGGACCCTCCTCTGTGATCAGTGCCCCATAACTGATTCTCCTCTTATTGGTTGCCTGAGTGATTGGCCTTCCTCTGTGATGGGTACCCTAGTGACTGGGTCTCATCTTTCTTGGGTGCCCCCGTGTCTGGCCCTCTCTTGTGATCTGTGTCTCAGTAACAGGCCCTTCTCCTAATGTGTGCCCCAGTGACTGGCCTTTCTCTGGGATAGGTGCTTCAACGATTGATCCTTCTCTGGGATAGGCACCTAAGTGACTGTTCCTCATTCGTGATTAGTTCCCAGTGACTGAACTTCATTGGGGATTTGTGTGCTAGAGACTGGCCATCCTCCTAATAGGTGCCCCAGTGACTGGTCATCCTGTCGGATGGGTGCTTTTGACTAGCCCAAGTCTGAGATGAGTGCTTCATTGACCTTCCTCTGGGATGGGTGCCTCAGTGACAGTCCTCTGTGATAGGTGCTCAGTGACTGGATCTCCAATGTGATGGTGACCCAATAACTGGTCCTCCTTTGTGATGAATGCCCCAATGAAGGTGCATGGTAAAATTTCGGCCCTTTAAAATTTGCTTATGCTTGATTTATGGCCAAGTATGTGGTTGATCTTAGAGGATGTTCAATGTGGTGATGAGTAGAATGTATATTCTGTGATCGTTGAATGGAGTGTTCTGTAGGCATCAATTAAGTCCATTTGGTCAAGAGTTACATTGAGATTTCAGATCTCTTTGCTGATTTTTTGTCCTGATGATCTGTCTAGGGTTGTGAGTGGGGTATTGAAGTCCCCAGCTATGATGGTGTTAGAGTTGATATCTTTTTTGAGTTTATGTAGAAACTGCCTTATGAAAGTTGGCGCTCCTACGTTGGGTGCATATATGTTTAAGATGGATATGTCTTGTTGATGGATTGAACATTTTATCATTATGTAGTGGCCTTCTGTATCTTTTTAAATTTTTAGTAGCTTGAAGGGTATTTTGTCTGAAATTAAGATCGCGACTCTTCCTTTCTTTTGTGTTCCATTCACCTGAAAATTTGTTTCCCATTCTCTTACTTTGAGTCTGTGAGTGTCCTTTCTAGTGAGGTGAGTCTCTTGAAGGCAATAGATTGTTGCCTGGTGATATTTTATCCATTTTGCCATTCTATGTCTTTTCAGTGGTGCATTTAGTCCATTCACATTTAGGCTAATTATTGAAATGCAAGAGTTGATCCCTGTCATAAGATTCTTACAGAGTTGTTGTTCCTGTTTGTTTGTTGTCTTTCTTTTGGTTTTAGAGTTGGTTCATGTGTGTTTTTAATCTTTTGCCTATACTCTTGTGAAGAATATTGTTGTTCTTTTTTCCTTTTCTTCTGTGTTCAGTACTTTCTTAAGTGTTTTTTGTAGAGGTGGTCTGGTGGCAGCATAGGTTCTTAGGGATTGGATTTCTGGAAAAGATTTCAATTCTGCCTCACTAATGAAGCTTAGCTTGGCTGGGTAGGTTATTCTTGGTTGAAATTGTTTATCTTTTAGAACTTTGAAGATAGGGTTCCAGGCTCTCCTAGTCTGGAAGGTTTCTGTAGATAAATCTGCTGCTATTCTAATTGGTCTTCCCTGGTAGGTAGTCTGACCTTTTTCTCTTGCAGCCTTTAGGATTTTTTCTTTTATAGCTACTTTGTTTAGGCGAATTATTATGTGTCTGGGAGTTGGTCTTCTCATTTGTTGTCTTGCAGGGGTTCTCTGAATCTCTTGTGCTTGAATTTATGCATCACTGATGAGATGAGGGAAGTTTTCTTGAATGATTTTATAAAATGTTTGTTCCAGTGTGACCTCTGACTCTCTCTCTGCCTCAGGAAGGTCAATTACTCTTAGATTGGGTCTCTTGAAGTAATCATTCATCTCCTGAAGGTTTTGTTCTGTTTTTTTAAGCTTCTTTTCTATGTTTTTGACAGTTTAGGTTAGTTCTGTATTTTGGTCTTCAAGTTCTGAGATTCTTTCTTCTGCTTGGCTAATTCTGCTTTCCATGCTTATTAGTTTGTTATTTATTTCCATCACAGTATTCTTTACTGCTGTTATTTCTGTCTCTCCTCAATTTTTAAAATTCTATTAATGTCTTGATGTCTGGGTTTGTTGCCTGTGACCAGTTATTCTGGGGGCTCTTCATTGTTTGTGTTCCGAAGTCTATTTTCTCAGTGTCTGACCTCCCAGGGGTCTGTGTGAGCCCTATATTCTTTTTTTGGTTTTTTCTTCATTTGAGCAGATTTTTTTCCTCCCTACTTTTCCCTTCCCTCCACTTCCCCATCTTCTCTAATTCTGTTATTCAGGGGTGGAGGGGTTTCTTTTACTTCTGTTTGTTCAATCTCCTATTCTTCCTAATGTATTTCCTCTTGCTTTGTTCAGTTCTGGAGTTGGACTGTAGGTTGATGGCAGTCCTTTTTGTAGTTTTGGGATTTAATTAAGGGGGGAGCTGTGATTCAAAATCTCTCTGCAGATCCCGGTATCCACCAACAGGTGTATGGATACTCTGAAACCCACTTCCCACTGCCTTGAAGTCTGTCCATGCAGTTGGGTTGTAGGTTTACTCTCTGAAAGCAAAATGAGGTTAACAAAGGGAAGAGAATGGAGCAGGCTGTGGGGGGAAGAGGAGGGTGGAGAGAGAGAGAGAGGAGTGAGAGGGAAAACAGATGAGTGTACCAACTGGTAAGTGAAAAGAGACACAGAGACGGAAACAAATATAAAGAAAAACAATAACCACGACTGAAAACTAACCAACAACCATATAAAAAGCTAAAACATACAATGATGCTAACATACACGCTGACCAACCTCCTTATTGGAGTGCTATTCCTCTATACAAAGATGAGGTTTACAGAGAAATAAGAAAAAAGGAAAAAAAGAAAAAAAGGGGAAAAGGGATAGATTAAAGTCAGTAGACTAACAGAACCAACCAAACACACTCTGAGACTTTTCCTTTAAGTCCAATGTCCTTTCAGCTCTGATTTCTAGCTGTCTTTACAGGCTGGTAGAATTGTTCACAGTTAGGGTCAGTTGCCCCTGGTCTGCTGTGAAGAACAGTTCATATATGGGCCCCCTGTCCAGTCTATTACTGAGATCTGGCTTTGTCTCTTTATCAAGAGGGAAGAGCCTCTGTCATTCTCATTTTGATGTTGTTACCTTGGATCCCCAGCAGGTGGTGATATCTCACCACTGCAGTCCAGAGGGGAGTGAGCCAGTTATGGATCTGCAACCACTGTACAGCAACTTCCCTGTACATGGGAGGAGTTCCACAGGCCTGCCTCCGGGGAAGGGGCGTGGCATGGCATGGCAGTGACAGTGGCAGCAGCAGCCAGACAGTGGCAATCTCAGAAGATCCTGCTTGCGGGGGCTTCACGGTCTGAAGTCGTGGGTCGCCTCAGGCATGGGCTGGCAATGACTACAGCGGTGGCATCCGCGACTGTGGGAGTAGCCAGACCGCTGTGATATCTGAGTAGTGATGGCAGTGGTGATGGTGGCTGAGTTCCCTGTGAAGAGCAGGCTGAGGAAGATGGGAGCTGCAGCCCTTGGGAGAGAGTTAGGGTCTTTATGAGTGTTCTCTTTCACATAGGGTCAGTAGACTAACAGAACCAACCAAGATGCTGCCCCGTCGCCATCTTACTGGAAGTCTTCAGTAAGCACTTTTTATGATAAACCCACAGCCAGCATATTGCTAAAAGGACAGAAACTGGAAGCATTTCACCTGAAAACGGAAACAAGACAAAGCTGCCCACTCTCACTCCTCCTATTCAACATAGTTTTGGAAGTCCTAACTATAGCAGACAAGAGAAAGATATCAGGGGTATCCAACTAGGAAAAGAGGATGTCAAGCTATCCCTCTTTGCTGACTATATGATTCTATGCCTCAAAAATTCAAGAGAATCTGTCAAAAACTCCTTGCACTGATAAAGAACTTTGACAAAGTCTTAGGGTACAAAATCAATGTGCAAAAGACAACCGCATCCTTATATACCAACAACAAACAGACAGAGAACCAAATAAAAAGTACAATCCCACAAAAAAAAGAAATACCTCAGCACCTTCCTAACCAGAGAAGTAAAACACCTTTACAATGAAAACTAAAAAAAAATAAAAGATGACACAAACAAATGGAAAAATATTCCATGCTCATGGATTAGAAAAATCAACATTTTTAAGATGTCCATCCTACCTAAGGCAATCTACAGATTTAATGCAATACCCATTAAATTATTAGCAGCATTCTTCTCAGACCAGGAAACAATATAGAAATTCATATAGAACCATAAACGACCATGAATAGCCAAAACAATCCTCAGCAAAAGAAACAAAGCAGGAGGTATCACTCTCCCAGACTTTAAACTTTATTATAAGGCTACAATAATCAAAACAGCCTGGTATTTTTACAAAAGCAGGCATATAGACCAATGAAACAGGATAGAGATTCTGGAAGCAAAATCTCAATTTCTTAACCAACTCATCTTTGACAAAGCTTCCACTAACAATCACTGGGAGCCGGGCTCTGTGGCTCAGCCTGTAATCCCGCACCTTTGGGAGGCTGAGGTAAGTGGATTGCCTGAGCCTGTGGGCTCGAGACCCGCCTGGGCAGCGAGACCTCATCTCTACAATAAATCAAAAAATCAGCCAGGCGTGGTAGCACACACCTGTAGTTCCGGCTACTTGGAAGGCTGAGGTGGAAGGATTGCCAGAGCCCAGCAGGTCGAGGCTGGGGTGGCTGGGAGTGGCCACTACACTCCAGTCTGGGTGACAGAGTGAGACTCCAACTCAAAAAAAACCCAAAAAACAAAAAATAATCACTGGGGAGGGGAGAACCTATTCAGTAAATGGTGCTAGGAAAACTGACTTACTACATGCAGAAGATCAAAACAAGACTCCTACATATACAAAAGTTAACTCTAAATGGATCAAAGACCTAAATGTAAAACCTCAAACTATAAGAATCTTAGAAAATGCAGGAGACACCCTTATGGAAATTGGAACTGGCAATCAATTCCTGATCAAATCCCTAAGTGCCTATGTCGTGGGACAAGTGGGACCTCGTCAAACTGAAAACTTTCTGCAAACTCAAAGAAGCCATCAAGAGAGCAGGGAGACAGCCCATAGACTGAGAAAAAATATTTGCCAACTGTATATCTGACAATAAATCAAAAAATCAGCCGGGCATGGTAGCGCACGCCTGTAATTCTGGCTACTTGGAAAGCTGAGACAGAAGGATTGCCGGAGCCCAGCAGGTGGAGGCTGTGGTGGCCGGGAGCAGCCACTGCACTCCAGTCTGGGTGACAGAGTGAGACTCCAGCTAAAAAAAAAAAAACCAACCACCCCCTCCCCCAAAAAAAAACAACAGATGCCGGAGAGGATGTGGGGAAAAGGGAACACTTCAACACCATTGGTGGGAGTGCAAACTAGTATAATCTCTGTGGCAAACAGTGTGGCAATTCCTAAAATATCCCATATGACTCAGCAATCGCCCTTGTGGGAATATCCCCAGGGGAACTCAAATTATTGTGTAAAAAAAGATACCTGTGCACATGTTTATTACACCCCTATTCACAATAGCCAAGACATGGAACCAACCATGCTGCCTATCAAAAGTAGACTGAATTTTAAAAATGAGGGACATATACATAATGGAGTATTATGCAGCTACAAAGAAGGACAAAATTATGAACTTTGCAGCAACTTGGATAGATTTAGAATCTATAATACTCAGTGGTCTACCACAGAAATGAAGAACTGAGTACTACATGTGCTCTCTCATAAGTGGACCCTGAAAAATTATCATAATACCACAAGAAAGGAATTGGCAGTAGTGGGAAACTATCAGGGGAGCAGGGGGCATACTTCATCAAGTACACCAGATCTCAAACCAGGTGAAGTGGGGACCAAAGTGAGGCCCAAACTTTACCTGTACAATGACCATTTGTATACCTAACCTGAATTGTATCCTGCATCTTTAAAATTTTAATTTAAAAAATATTCAACTTCATTAACCATCAGAGAAATGCAAATCAAAACTACAATGAGATACCACCTCACCCAAGCCAGGATGGCTATCACTAAAAAGTCAAAAAACGCCTGGCACATATTGGCAATCTGTGAATGCTGTATGGCTAAACTTGATAAGAAATAAAACAGCTGAGTATGGGATACTGACCACACCCAACCTCTTGTGCTCTAATGCTGTTTTTTGATGCAATTTTTATATAAAACAACAATTTAAAAATCTCTACAGAGTGACATTAAGGCCAGGAATCTGTTTCTATTCCTAGATAATAATTATGCTGTCACAAAGCAACAGCTAACTGAATAGTTACTGAGGCAACTATGTTGAAACTCTGGACTCTCTTTGAACACATGCAGGTTCCAGGGGAAGGCTTAGGTATTAAGCTGTGATTGACTTAAGTCAATTACAGCCTTTAGTGTGACAGTGGCTATCCATTCCCACATCCAACCTCAGTAACATGGTAGGCAGTCAGGCCCACATTCCTGGTAAGAGTTGCAGAAGCCAGGGTAGTCAATAAAACTTTATTCTCTAAATATCATGGTTCTGTATTCTGATGTTGTTTGCTGCTTCTGATCATGCAGTTTTGCAGACAAAGAGGAGGGAAGCCATTGTTTCAATCTCCACCAGCAGAAGCAGCATCCAGGGGACTTAAAGGGACAGCATCTGGATGTAGAAGCTGGGGTTCTTTTAGTCTTCTTTTTTTCAATATTGGAAGTCAGACATTTAAAGCTTAGAACATTCAGAAGCAACCATGTAAATGAGAATATTTACGAAGCCACTGTGCTGCCCAAAGAAAGACACAGGTGCAAAAAAGTTCTTAAGCTTTTGCCAACAATAAAAAATGATATCAAACCCTGGGGAAGGGAGATAAACTAATTTCCAGAGTTATCATAGCAAAGGATACAAATATCCAGTTTTAAATAACAACAAAAAAACACAAAGCATACAAAGAAAGATGAAAACCTGGCCCATTCAAAAAACAAACTAAATCTCCAGAAATCATTCTTGCAGAAACAAAGGCACTGAACTTACTAGACAAAATCTTGAAAACAACTGTCTTAAATATGCTCAAAGAACTAAAGGAAGACATGGCAAAAACAGGAAAATAAGATATGAATAAAATGAGAATATTAATAGATTAAAAATATCTGAAAGAAGTGGGGGCCAAAGGGAGGCCCAAACTTTAACTGTACAATGACCACTTTATACCTAATTCTGAATTGTAACCCACATTACAATTTAAAAATAAATAAATAAATGATATGAAAGGACATTCTAGAACTACAAAGTACAATAACTAAGATGAAAATTTCACTAGAAGGGTACAAAAAAAGATTTGAACAGGTAGAAGAAAAGGCAGTGAAACTGAAGATAGGACCACTGAAACGATCAAATCCAAGGAACTGGAAGGAAAAGACTGAAGAAAAGTGAATGAAGCATAAGGAACCTGTGGGATACTATAGAGCAAATCAAACCATGCATTGTGGGAGTTCCAAAGAAGACAAGAGCAAGAAAAAGATTTTTAAAAAAATATTTGAAGAAATAATGGCTGAAAACTTCCCAAATTTGACAAAATATATGATCAGTAAATTAAAGAGGTTCAATGAACTTTAAGTAGGATAAATTCAAAGAGACACACAACAAGAAACATTATAATCAAACAGTTAAAATACAAAGAAATAATATTTTTTGTGTGTGAGACAGGGTCTTGCCTGTTCACCAAGGCTTGAGTGCAGTGTTGTGATCATAGTTCACTGCAATCTCAAACTCCTGGGCTCAAGCAATCGTCCCACCTCAGTTTCCTAAGAAGTTAGAGCTACAGACATGTGCCACCATAGTGTCTAACTATTTTTTTAAAAAATTTTTTAGCCAGGCTAGGTGGCTCAGCCTATAATCCTGCACTTTGGGAGGCTGAGGTGAGTGGACTGCCTGAGCCCTCGGGTTTGAGACCTGCCTGGGCAACTTGGCGAGACCTCATCTCTACAATAAATCAAAAAATTAACTGGGCATGGTAGCGCACGCCTGTAGTTCCAGTTACTTGGAAGGCTGAGGCGGAAAGATCACCGGAGCCCAGCAGGTCGAGGCTGCAGTGGCTGGGAGCGTCCACTGCACTCTAGTCTGGGAAACAGAGTGAGACTCCAACTCAAAAAAAAAAAAATTTCTTGTTAGACAGGGTCTTGCTATGTTGCCCAAGTTAAGAAAGAATCTTTTAAAAGCAGCAAAGAAGTGACTCATCACATACAAGGGATCCTCAGTAAGAATACCAGCCAATTTTTCATCAGAAACCTTGGAGGCCAGAAGGCAGTGGGTTGATATAGTCAAAGTGCTAAAAGAAAAAAAAAAGTTGACCAAGAATTCTATCGCCAGAATAATTGCCTTTCAAAAACAAGGCTGCTGTGAGCCATGATTGTGCCACTTCACTCCAGCCTGAGCACCAGAGAGAAACCCCAACACAAAACAAAACAAAAGATAATCCCACTTATGAAACAGAGGAAAAGCCGTGTTCAGAAGACAATCCAGAACAGTAAATGTCTCCATTAAAAAAGAATAATAATTTCAAATCAATAACCTAATTTGACATCTTGATAAAATAGGAAAGGAAATAGGAAGGAAATAAGAATAGAGTTGAGATAAAATAGAGAATAGAGAAACTATAATTTTTTAAAAAGAATCAATAAAACCAAAAGTTGGTTCTTTGAAAAGATCAACAAATTAACTAAACTTAAACTAAAAAAAAAAAGAAAGAAAGCGAGAGAGAGAGGTGTACACAACGAAGATCAGAAATGAAAGTGGGATTATTCTTGATTATATAGAGATAAAGAAGATTATAAGAGAATCTATGAACAATTGTCTGCCAGCCAAATTAGATAAGGTAGAAGTAACAAATTCCTTGAATTTTATAAATTATATAAACTGACTCAAGAAGAAATAGAAAATTTGAATAGCCCTATAGCTAGTAAGGAAATTGAACTGAAAATCAAAAACCTTCAAAGAGAGAAAAGTCCTGGACCAAATGGTTGTACTGGAGAATCCGACCAAACATCTAAAGATGAATTAAAATCAGTCCTTTTCAAACTCTTTTTAAAAAACTGAAGAGGAAAGAACAATCCAAACTCACTCTATAGGGCCACATTACTCTGATGACAAAGCCAGATAAAGTCATCATAAGAAAGAAAATTACAGATCAATTTTCCTTATGAATATAGATTTAAAAATCATCAACAAAATATTAACAAACTGAATCAAACAACATATTAGAAGAATTATTCATAATGACCAAGTGGGATATATCTCAGGAATGCAAGGGTAGTACAACATATGAAAATGAATCAATGTATTACATCACATAATTCAAATGGAGAAAAAAAAATGATCGTCTCAATTTATGCAGCAAAGGCATTTGACAAAACCCAACACTCTTTCATGATAAAATCTCAAAAAACTAAAAGGGAAATGCCTCAACAAAATGAAGGTACTTATGAAAAACATAAAGCTAACAGCCTACTCAATAGTGAAAGATTGAGAGCTTTCCTTCTGAGATCAGGAACAAGATAAGGATGCTCAATTTCACTGATACTATTCAACAATGAACTTGAATTTCCAACCAGAGCTATTAGGGAAGAAAAAAACAATAAAAGGCATTTAAATTGGAAAGGAAGAGCTAAAGCTATCTCTCTTCACAGTAATCCCAAAAATCCATAAGAAAACTACTACAACTAATAAACAAATTCAATAAAGTTGCAGGGTACAAAATCAATACATAAAAATCAGCTGTGTTTTTATATGTCATCAATGAGCCATCCAAAAAGGAAGAAAGCAATTCTACTTACAATAACACCTAAAAGAATTAAATATTTATGAATAAATCTAACCAAGGAGATAAAAGACACATGCACTGAAAACTACACAATATTGTTGGAACAAATTAAAAACCTAACTGAAATACATAGAAAAATATCCTGTGTTCATGGACAGAAAGAGACTATTAAAATGTTGAAACTATTCAAAGGAATCCAAAGATGATTTAATGCAATTCCTATCAAAATTTCATTTGCCATCTGGGCTCAGTGTCTCAGCCTGTAATCCCAGCACTTTGGGAGGCTGAGGCAAGTGGATTGCCTGAGCCCATGGGTTCGAGACCAGGCCAGGCAACAAGACCTCGTCTCTATAATAAATAAAAAATTAGCTGGGTGTGGTAACACGTGCCTGTAGTTCCAGTTACTTGGAAGGCTGAGGTGGAAGGATGCCAGAGCCCAGCAGGTTGACGCTGGGGTGGCCATTAGCGTGCCACTGCACACCAGTCTGGGCGACGGAGTGAGACTCCAACTCAAAAAACAAAAAACAAAACCCAATTGACTTTTTTCTTTTTTTTCTGAAATGGAAGAGTTGATCTTCAAATTCTTATGGAATTTCAAGGGAATCAGAACTGCAAAAATAACCTTGGGAAAAAAAAAAGTTGGAGGGCTCACACTTCCCAACTTTGAAACTTATTACAAAGCTACAGTAATTAAATCATTGTGGTACTGGTATAAGGCCAGACATATAGACTACTGGAACAACACAGAGTCCAGAATTCAAACCCTCACGTATATACAGAGTGTGCATATACATTTTAGGGAAGAAAAAACCAGTATTACTCAATATATACTGATAACAAAAGATGAACACATGCATTTACAAGAGATACTCAATGACTTCTGCATTTACAAGAGGTACTCAAAGTGGTTACCATCAGCATCCAGACACTTCTGAATAGAGCAAACTACTGCAGGACTTGTTGCCATGCAAGTCTTCCCAGATCTTCCTTTGCACACAACACACTCAGTGCCACGTGTCTCAGACTTATCACGAATCCATGCAATTGTTAGGTATGTTGGAGTTTCTGTTGCATACTCACACCTCCATTGTCATTGTACTTCCACAATTTTCTTGAATTTCAAATATCACTTCAAAATGGTATTGCGCTCTTAAAATGACAACCATGCTTTTGTCATTTTTTTTGTCCTGCCTGTCACATAGTGATGCTAGTATTCATTTGACTTATAATATCTTTTGAGCAAACATCATACTACACATTGCTACCATAATTCAACTTTGAAAAGTAATATATAATGTCTCTTAAAATGTGTATGTACTGTTTTGGGGCACCCCTGATATATGAGTAAGTGATTTTCAACAAGGATGCCAAGACCATTCAACAGAAAAAGAAAAGTTTTTTTCACTAAATGGTCCTGGGAAAACTGAATATCCACATGTGAAAGAATGAAATTGGACCCTTATCTTAGAACAATATAAAAAATTAACATGCATCAAATGCATCAAAGAACCAATCAGAAGAGCTAAGAATATAAAACTTTAAGAAGAAAATTTTGAGAAAAATATTCATGAAATCTCATTTGGCAACAATTTCATAAATACCAAAAGCACTAGCAACATAAGAAAAAATAACTTGGACTCCACTAAAATTATAAAGTTTTGTGCATCGAAGGGCACTAGCAAGAGAATGAAAAGGTAATCTTCAGAGTGGGAGAAAATACTTGAAAATCATATATCTGATAAGTATTCAGAATATATAAAGAACCCCTACAACAAAAAAAATCCAATTTTTTAAATGGGCAAAGGACATAAATAGATATTTATTCAAAGAAAATAAATAGTTGGCCAGGTGCAGTAGTTCACACCTATAACACCAGCACTTTGGGAAGCCAAGGTGGGAAGATTGCTTGAGCCTAGGAGTTCAAGAGCAACATAGGCAGCATAGCAAAGACGCATCTCTACAAAAAAAAAAAAAAACTAGCCAAGTGTAGTGGTGTACATCTGTAGTCTCAGCTACTCAGGAGGCTTGGGTTGCTTGAGCCCAGGAGGTTGAGGCTGTGGTGAGCTGTGATCATCCACTGCACTACAGGCTGAGTGACAGAGTGAGAACCCAATGCAAAAAAAAAAAATTATATATATATCCAAATAGTCAATGAGTACATGAAAATATGATGAAAAGATGCTCAATATCATTAACCATTAACATCATTAGCCATTAGGAAAATGCAAATCAAGCCATAATAAGATATCACTTCACATCTACTGGGATGGCTAGAATTAAAAAAAAAAAAAAAAAAAACCCTGAAAATGACAAGTGTTGGCAAGCATGTGGATGAGTTGGAATCCTTATGCATTGCTGGTGGAAATGTAAAATAGTACAGCCACTGTAGAATACAGTTTGATAGTTCTTCAAATGTTTTTTTTTTTTTTTGAGTTGGAGTTTCACTCTGTCACCCAGACTGGAGTGCAGTGGCTGCTGGGCTCCGGCGATCCTTCCGCCTCAATCTTCCAAGTAGCTGGAACTACAGGTGTGCGCTATCACGCCCAGCTAATTTTTGATTTATTGTAGAGATGAGGTCTTGTCAAGTTGCCCAGGTGGGTCTCAAACCCGCGGGCTCAGGCAATCCACTCACCTCAGCCACCCAAAGCACTGGAATTATAGCCTGAGCCACTGAGCCCAGCTAGTTCTTCAAATGTTAAAGAACTGTCATAAGATCCAGCAATTCCACTCTTAGATATAAGGTATGACAATTAAGTCTGTGAACTTCACACCATGCACTTACACTGGCAGCACTGTACAAACAACTTGGCAAGGTTTCATAACCTTGGTATATCAGTGTCTCTCAGCTGTGTTCATGTCAACGTGTGGAGGTGTCTTGCTGAGTCGTTGCATGTTTTTGTGTGACATTGTGAGACTGTCAGAGCTTGAATTAGAGCAATGAACAAACATTAGATTTCTTGTTAGGTGGCAAGAGTGGAAGTGAAATCAGGAACATGTTAGTCTGAGTTTATAAGGATAATGCCATGAAGAAAACAGCAGTGTATAAACGGATTAAATGTTTTTCTAAGGGGAGAGAAAGTGTGACCGATGAAGAGGACAGGACAGCAAGTAACAAGCAGAAGTGATGAGAACATTGCAAAAATTTATCGAACTGTGAGTTAAAATTATTGGCTATGAAAAACATAGCAGATCAAATATACATTGACAGAGAAACAGGAAAATATTAACTGAAAATCTTGACATGAGAAAGGTGTCTGCAAAAATGGTTCCAAAGGAGCTCTTGCATCATGACAATGCACAAGCTCACACAGCAGCACTGTCTGTGAGAGAGTTTTTAGCCAGTAAAAAAATAACTGCATCATCAGACCTACTCACCTGATCTGGCCCTCAATGACTTTTTTCTTTACCCAAATATAAAGGAAATATGTGACATTTTTATGACATTCAGGACATCAAAGGTAATACAATGACAGCTCTGATGGCCATTCCAGAAAAAGAGCTCCAAAATTGCTTTGATGGGTGGACTAGGTACTGGCATAGGTGCATAGCTTCCCAAGGAGAGTACTTCAAAGATGACCATAGTGATACTCAGCAATGAGGTATGTAGCACTTTTTCTAAAATGAGTCGCAAACTTGTCACACCTTCGTATACATCCAAAAAAATTGAAAGCAGGAACTCAAATTTAATTTGCAGATATCTATACACCAATGATCATAGAAACATTATAAATAGCATTATTCAGACAGAGAAGGACAAATATTGCATGAATCCACTTATATCAGCTACCTAGAATAGGGAACTTCATAGGGACAAAAAATTAGAGATTAGCAGGGGTTGGGGGAAAGAAGAGAGAATTGTTGTATAATGGGTAGAGAGTTTACAATGAGATTGATACAATTTTCAGTACATATTGATAGTTATACAACATGTTAATATATTTAATGCCACTAAATTATACATTTACAAATGGTTAAGATGATAAATATTATGTTGTGTATATTTTACCCACAATAAAACAAATATTTTTAAAAATCAGTATAATCTTGCCTAAAGAGCAAAGGGATTCCTAATTTTCCAAAATTAGTTCTACAAAAGTACCTCAGGGGCATATACTGCTGTTAGTTACAATCTGTTTCTTTCCTAAGCTGCTTAACAACTCCAAATCACGTTACAATGTATATTATTGAACATGTCTCATTTCATAAATTAGCAAATGTTCTTCAAAGTACATTTCAAAAAGTGACATTTTTAAGTCATATGGTATTTACATATAAGCTTCACAATTTACATTCCAACACATGCTAGCCAACACAGATATTACTAACTTCTTTAAACTTGGCAATGTGATAGACAAAAATTTCTACCTCATTCCCAAAATTTTCATCTCCCTAATTATTACCTGTTGATAAATTTGTATACTTTTTCTTTTGTGTGTCAGTTGAGTCCTACAGAAAGCAGGTGCTGAGACAGAGTCAGGAGTGAACAGGAATTATTAAGGAGTAACACTTATGAATGGAAAAGGGAGGAAGCAGGATGCAGGATTGTGCAAGGGGAGTCATGAGAATGGCCCAGACCTCCAATGGATGCCTGAAATGGCAGATAGTACCAAACCCAATTTGGGATTACAGGCAAGAGCCACCAAGCCTGGTCGTTTTTTTCCTATACATACATATCTCTGATAAAGTTTAATTTATACATTAGGCACAGGAGACTAGCAATAGCTAATAATATAACAATTATAAAAATATACTGTAATAAAAGTTATGTAAATGTGGGCTTTCTCTCAAAATATCTTATTGTACTGTACTTACCTATTTCCAGACTGCAATTGATCACAGAAAGTAAAACTGCAAATAAGGGAGTATCAGACAAAAGACTTGTATCTAGATTATATAAAGATTTCTTATACCTAAATACTAAAAAGACAAAAAGCCCAATTTTAAAATAAAAAGATTTGCACAGGCATTTTACCAAAAAAATGTATACAAATAGCAAGTAAGTACAAGAATGATGTGCAGTATCATTAGTCATCATCAGTCAAATGTAAGCTTAAACCAAAACGAAATGCCACTACACATCCACTAGAATTGCAAATACAGAGGACTCGCTGAGCACTTTCACACTGTGTCATTGTCATGCATTTGAATCATCATCATATACATCACAAGTTTTTGACAATAATTTGTACTCATTCATTTTTAAGCATACTTATTCCAGTTTAGGGTTTGGGGTGACTGAAGCCTATCCCTGGCAGATTAGGAAACAAGGTGGGAGCCAAGCCTAGACACCATTCCATTCTTGGGCACACACACATTCACTCACACTGGGACCATTAGACACACCAATTCACCTAACATGCTCATCTTTGTGGGAGGAAACCTGAATAGCTGAGAAAATCAAAGCAGACATTAAGAGAACGTGCAAATACCACACACAGTGGCCCCATCTGGGAATTGATTTTTTTCACATCAACTTTACGGCAAAACAATATTGAAGGAAACATTACTCTAGGAGCTGCACTACTTTGACATAGGATGCATGCAACAATGTGGATAAATTACACTGATCTGTATGTAAGGTGAAAATATCCAGATGAAAATGATTACATTCTACATTATTTCCATTTGTATGATATTCTGGCAACTCTGCATTATAAGGGCAGGAAACAGATCAGTATTTGTCGAAGGTTAGAGTGCACATGGAGATAGTAACTGGTAAGGGCTACAAGGGAACTTTCTGGAGTGATGGGAATGTTTTACATCATGATTGTGGTGCTTGCACAACTATATAGCTTTGTCAAAATTTATCAAACAGTACACTTAAAATATGGGAGTTTATTGTGTGTAGATTATAACTTTAAAAGCTAATTTTAAAAAAAGATATTTGTAGTCAGGCACGGTGGCTCAAGCCTGTAATTCCAGCACTTTGGGAGGCGAAGGCGAGAGGACTAACTGAGTTCAAGGGTTCAAGACCAGCCTGAGCAACATGGCAAGACCTCATCTCTACAATAAATAAAAAAAAAAAAAATTAGCCGGGCATGGTGGCACATGCCTGTGGTTCCAGCTACTTGGAAGGCTAAGGTGGAAGGATCACCCGGGCCCCAGTAGGTTGAGGCTGTGGTGGCTATGAGTGTGCCATTAAACTCCAGCCTGGGCAAGTGACTCTAACTAAAAAAAAAAAAAAAAAAAAAGACATTTGTTATCTATCAAAATTACAGGTGCACATATCCATGGACCAAACAACTTCGTTTTAAGAAACTATTCTACAGATTTGCTTATGCATGTAAAAATAACATGTGTTCAAGCCTGTCACAGCATTGCTTGCAATGCCTCCCTAACAGGGAATTGGGTAGCCAGTGAGCCGGGATGGGAAGCTCTTTGATTTTGTACTTTTGTGTTTTGAATCATATGAAAGTTTGCATTACTTGGTTTTTTACCAAAAAAAAAAAAAAGTATTTTCTGGGGTAATTGCCACAGTCTAGGTGAAAGATGGAGGTGACCTGAGGATGTCCTCACTTTAGGGCAACTGCTTATTTATCACATGGCCCCAAGAGGTCATTTCCCCTCTCATCTCTACATCTGCGAAATGCATCTTTTATTCCTATGGTCCTCTCACTTCCAAAACCCAGGGCACTGTAGTCTTCTCTTCTGGGACTCTGCACCTTTTGCTCTGAACTCCATGTTGAGGGTACCTGACAGTAGGAAGGAAGTAACTTCTGTGTTCATTGCCAGCTCAGGACCTAGCCCAGGGAGAGTGCTTTGGGTGCTATTTGATAAGTAACCACCAGATGGTAGCAAGGATCTGTTTCCAGGAGGACACATCTAAAAGCACTGTCTATACAAAAACCCGTATACAAATGTATACAGCTTTGTAATAACCCAAAACCAAAAACAATCAAAATGTCCATCAATAGGTGAATGGATAAATTGTGGCATGCCAGTAAGATGGAATACTTCTGAGCAATAAAAATAACAAGCTACAGTACATGCAGTAACATAGACACATCTTAATGTAGTTATACCGTGTAAAAGATTGGTCTCCCCAAAAAGCACATACTTTATTACATTTACACAAAACTCTAGATATCATCAACTAATCAATAGTTGCAGAACAGAGAAGTTATTGTCTGGAAGCAGTAGGATAGGAGAGAAAGTGTACAAAGGAGCATGAGGAAACTTCCGGAAGTGAACATGTTGACTGTAGTGATGTTTCTACGGATACATACATGTCAAAGCCTACCTTGACTCTAGTGATGTTTCTACGGATACGTACACATCAAAACCTACCACAACTCTAGCTTTCTGAATCTCCGACTCCAGTGAGAATCTCAAGCCCAAGGCCGGGAGGGGTCTTGCCCAACTCAGGCCACCTAAGTTTTAATGGCAGAAGTGGACCAGAGGAGCTTGTCGGTCATCTTTATGCCAAGTTTCTTCCCCCCAGCCCAATCAAACTACTGCAGTTATCTGCGTGATTTCCTGTCCCTACATTCTTGACTAAGTGGAACCCTGATTTTGTTCAGCCAGGCAATCAGTTCTGCTGGGACTACACTTTCATCTTCCTTGCAGTTGATAGTTTCAATGATGATATGCTAAGGACTCACTGTGGTTTCTGAGAAAATTCGAGTTCAACCATAAAAATATACCCTCTGCCTTTCCCCTTACATCTTCATGCTTGGAAAAATGTAACCAGTTATAGCAGTCATATTTTTAGGAAAAGGCAACTTTGAGAATGGAAGCCATGTACTAAGGATGGCAGAAAAGCTACCAACCTAGGACATTGGTCATGAAACTTCCATACTTGGGCTATCTCACTTCTGCCTCGTAGCTTTTCAGATGTTAGTAACAGTTCTATGCAGTTATCCCACCCCCACTTGCCTAAAATTCTAAGTTACTGATTTCAAGTAAGAGGTAGAATTTCAGAATCCCAAGGAGTCAGAATACAACTGACGCTTTCTGCAGGTCAACCATTCAACCAGCAAACATTGCTGAGGGGAACTATGTCCAATCCTAAGAGCCCCTCAACTCTTCTCCCCGGCCCTCAGCCCTAGACCACACAGTGGAAACCAATAGTGGGAAACAAAAAATGTGGTGGGAAGTGCAAGGACCCAGATTAGTTCAATGGAGTAGGAAAGAGGCCTAAATAATGCAACCCAAATATTTTAATAAGATGGCTAGAAATATTTTATTTGGAATACTTTTGTTAAGCAAAAAGTTCTGAAATATTGATTTTAAAATCACTCCCACTCCCATTATCTCACAGCATCATTCTCATTTCCTATGCATTCTCTGCTCTTTTCCTATGCATTTTCACTATCAATGTACATATGCAGTTTACAATTAAAATGCTTAATTTTTTAAAAGAATTGCATCATGTAAAGTACATTAGAAGATACACCCAATAATTTTAATTTATAAAGGAAACCTAAAGCCTCAAATAGAGAGCATGCTAGAACCCACCTCCATTCTTTCACTGAAACATTCTCTAAGTGAGGCAGTAGAGGGTCAGAATAGGAAACTTTACTGAATTCTTTCTGGCTCCTCATGCCTGGAGGCTTTTTAAATGATTGTTCAAAGCAGTTGGGGAAAAAAAGGAAAGCCGTCCCTGGGATGCTAATACACACACCCCAGACTTAGCTCCATTTCTAGTATGATAGATGTTTGAACCAGACTAGGGAAATGAAGAGAGATAATGAGAACAGTTTTTTGCAAGGTAGCGTCTGCTTGAACAGACTGAAAGAATTACTCAAGTACAGGAGGGTATCCAGAGATGTAATTGTACGAAGTCACACAAGTATTTACAAAATTGGAAGAGCCAGATATGACCTGCATTAGCTTTATTAACATACATCTGTGAATGATTGTATAATAAGCAAATTACTGGTAATAAGAAAATGAAACTAAGATCTTAAAATAAATCTAAATCTTACAAATGAAAAATGCATCTAATTCTTCAAGAATTGAAGGTAGAATGACTAAAAAGCACAAGTTTTGAAGTATGTAATCATTTTATTGAAAAGATGCAGAAGTTTAACAAAATAGCTAAGTCTATTATCAAGACAAACCATTTTCATTTATTAGCCCACCAGTCCTTGTACACATTAAAACAAACCAATCACAGTGAGTAGCAGCTCAATGCTATTACCCATTCCCAAACCATGCAATACCACATTAAGAACTGTCCCAAATTTTAAGTACAGAAAACAAAGAAATCCAGAAATGTAGCAAGATGAACACTTACAAATACAGTGTAGAACGGCAAAATATTTTTAATAATTTTGTTAATGATTTTCTTCAGACATAACATAGAGGCTATAGAGAGGGAACAGCTGACAGTCTCTGGATCACAGAATGGGGAACCTTATCAAAAACTATGCTTTCCAAAACCTTCCAGTGACCCCAAAGGGAGACACACAAGCAACAGGATAAATCTCAAATTCTCATTAGTTGACTTTCATCAATCGATGTTGGCACCATGCTGCTCTTCACAAAACTAACGCAAACACTACAGTCTTTGGTATTCTCACAATGTTTTCATGTATGAGAAAACCTGCAGAAAGAACTCTGCTGAACCCAAAGCAAGGTAGCAAGGAAGCAGGTGACCGTGGAATAATAAGGCCCTAAGAAAGGCAGCAGGTCGTATAGTTACCTCCTTGTGGGCAAAATCCCTGCCCTAAAACTATGCAACCTACTACCTCTTCCTAGGAACCCATTTTTTTTTTCTTGCTTGTCTCCTACTTGGCAGATGCACCTCAAATTAACCTGTTAAATGAGTTCAAGTTATTTGAACTTTATTTCAAGTTCAAACCAATTATAACTATTTAACTCATGATTTTGAAAAGTTGCTGGTCATACGATGTTGGTAAAAACCCACAAGCATATCTGTTTAAAATCCAACCTAAAGTCACAAAAGAATAAGTACTTTACATCAGAGGCTGCAAACCCACCACATATTTTTGGAGCCACTGACTTTCATTTAAAACATTTAATTACCGAAATTTAAGTTATCAAATTCCATAAAATTTCCAGTATCTCTTGATAAGCTGAAAAATTAGGTGATACTGTATATAAATCCTGCTTGCTACCTATCAACCAGAGCAAATTAATTTACTGCCTGTCCCCTTTAGATGTCAAGTGTTTCCTAGTTACAAACAACTCCTCCTGAATCTCTGAAGGTATTTCAGTTTGAGACCCTTGAAGTATAGTAAACAGAAGCAAATCCTGATCGCAATTTCTGTCATCATTAAAAACAAGCTTTTAGAGACAGTCACATTCTCCATAAAGGTACTTTTAAAGTATTTTTACAAAACATACTTCTCCATAATTTGACTCACTTACTCTACTTCACTAATAAGAATGTGAAATAAGTCCTTATGTAATTAATACAATACTCATTTTTCTCCAGACTTATTTAATAACTAGTTAGATAAGGGTACATTTCCAACTGCAGAGTTGTAATGATATGTATGGAGGTACATGCATCAGAAAACCACAAAATTTCATGACTGCATTCAGCAAATTATACATATTGTCAATATAACAAAGATTAAGCTAAAGAGAAGTTCTCAAGTACTTCCACATTTCTTTGGCACACCAAAAGACAATGAATGTCATTTTCCCCAGTGTTGCTCAGTTTAGAACAAAGACCAATTTCCAAGCAGCTTCCATCTATATATGCCAGGGATGAAATGAAAAACATAAATTTGGTCCAGGATAAGTCCCCTGGGTTAGATCCATCCAAGAAAGTTTGATGTTTTCTCTCATGTAAAGTCCTTACTACCAATGAAACAGCACTGTGATTACCTTAGATATTGAGATAAATGAAAAATCTGTGAAGGTGACCTCTCTCTCACACCCACACTGTCTCTCCCTCCACTTCTTCTCCCAAAATAAAACAGTTTGATCAGCAAGCACTTAAAGCAGGGAGCTTTTTAGTCTTACTTAATGATAAGGCCCAAGGTAGCATATGGTTTGGACATCGAAAGAAAACGGAAACATGCCTTCATGGGTTCTAAAATTCAAGTAGTCCTTTCTAGAATGTTTCTAATATTTTCTTTAAAACAACAAACTATGTATCTGACAGTTTCAGATACCTCCCTTTGTGAATGAAGGACCACTTTGGGGTTTGGGGGCAAAGGTAAGAGGGTAGAACCCAGAGCTCATCTCTCCTCTCCCAGGTTGGTAAGTAAAGTCTGTCCTAAACCAACATTCAAATGGCACAGTGCTCACAACATTCTTCAAGGCCAACCCAAAACCCAAACTGGGAATGAATCATAATCAAGTTGATCCTATTTTAGCTCAGACAGGACCCTTCCAGTTGGTATTTATTATTACCACCCTGGACCTCACCCTGGTTTTATGTACCAGGATGGAAGGTAATGAACCTATTCATAGTTCCAGAGGGGCCTGATCCCTTCTTATCATTTCCTCAAGGATACTTATTTTTTACCAATCTTTGAGATTTTTGCTTAATTTAAAATTTCTAAAATATACTGTATATGAAAATTAATTCTGGCTGTGTTTACTGTACTATAACTGAACAGAAAAATTAACAACTGATAAACCATAAATACAAAAGAATATCAAAATTAATTATTCTGAGTTTTAATATCATCTAGATAAAAACAAAATAATGCAGCAAGTCTACTCCTCAGGGAAGGCAATAGATTGTATAGTTATCTCCTGAACAGGGTAAAATCACTACCCCACAACTATACAATCTACTACCTCACTCTGATAGAGCAATCTTTTCTTCTGGAATGGAGAGCACAGTGTCTTTCAAAAGCAAATGCCAACATAAAATTATCAGCATCAAAATAAAATACATACTTATTTTGACACAGAGAGGAGGCAAAAAGTATCCCCACCCCATCCAGCCTACTTAGCAAAGATTTTCTCTCTAAAATAAACAACTTTCACATCATAAACAAATACTGTACTACAGCTTTAAAAAAAGACAAGTTAATCTAAAAAGATAAGTTAAATCTTAAATATCATACAATTAGTTATTGAGTTTCCATGAGGTCGCCTGGATGCAGACTTTTCTATCACGTTAGGAAAGACAGTAGATTGTATAGTTATCTCCCAGTGGTGGGTGTGACCCTAAAACTATACAACCTACTACCTCATCCCACAGTGAAGAGAACATCCGGGGTGAACAGTGAGGATTCACAGTTGAGCACCAACAGGAAGGCTTTGCTTTCTCTCCGGTAATCCTGGTTCCTGTATGACGGGAAAAAAAGTATTAGTTGTCATTCACTTAAGTCAGACATGAAGTTTGACTAAACATTTTTGTCACATGCATGATCTATGGTGTGCTTTCTTTTCATTTCCTGCATTTTGTCAGTGTAATTTTAAATGCTTGATTATGAGTCCACTCCTAAAACCACATATCTACAAGATTCAGAAATCACCTTCTTACCACTATCTTGTACAATTATCAGTTTTTGCTTTTCTTATAGTTACTACAAATGCAAGTTCACGAAATCACTTATCCTTCCTTGAGAAACAACAAAAAAAATCATTACAAAGGAACATAACTACCTCTAATGAAATTCAATTGACTTCAAAACCGAAAAGTCCTGTACATCATGCATAGTCCAGGACTAAATGCACCAAATGTGCAAAGGGATAGTTTTAAAAATATATACAGAAAAAGAAACCACTTTTTAAAGGAACCTACTCATTTATCCCACACCAGCAAAGACCTTTCTTAATTAGGAGAAAATCAAAGATAATCACCTGGATCTGAGTCAGGGTCAGGATCCCTTCCTTTAGCTAGAAAGGTACTACAGGGATCAAAGGCAAAAACCAAAACATGTAATAACCACAACTAATCTAAACCGTATTATTAATATTTAATTTACAGATTTCATACTTAAGAGGTAGCTACTAAAATACTATTTTTAAGGTAAGCAATAAATTTAATAAAGGAATTTATTTTGTAGTGATTTAGTAACCAGAAATACTCATTTTTAGGCTGTAAAACAATCGAAGACGCTCAATATAATTCATTAGGGAAATGCAAACCAAATCCCCAATGAGATACCACTTCACACTCACTAGGATGGAGTCCAAAAAGATAATAACAAGTGTTGGCAAGGATGTGGAGAAACTGGAACCCTCAGACTGCTGTTGGGAATGTAAAATGATGCAGTTACTTTGTGAAATAGTTTAGCAGTTCATCAAAAAGTTAAACAGCCACCATATGTAGAATCAGAAATACATAATTGATCTTTGTTCCTAGTTGGGGTTTCTGGCTGGGACACAGCTCCTAAAACGCTCAGAAATCTTCCAAATGATGAATGTCTTTTCAATGCTAATGAGATGGCTGGTTACTTACTAGTAGACCCTAGACAGTTTCAGGAGGGGACTGGTCATCAGAAAGACCAAGGTATGAACAGAGGGATAGAACTTTCAGTTACATCCCAACCGCCAAAAAAGGGAGAGGTGCTAAAGAGCGAACCAATGATGCATCAATGGCCAATGATGAATCATAACTAGGTAAAGAAACCTTCACAAAAACCCCTAAAAGTCAGGATTTGGAGAGTTTTGAGTGAAAAATACACTCTCATGCTGGGAGGGTGGCAAGATCCCAACTCCACAGAAAGAGAAGCTCCTATGCCAAGAATCCTTCTGGAACTCATCTAAAGCACCTCTTCATCTGGCCGTTTATCTGCATTCTTTATATTAAACCACTCTGTTGGTGAAGAGTTGGAGAACTGGTTGTTGATGTCAGAACTCATTGGTATGAATAAAAACAGTTGGTCACATGATCCAGCAACTCCATTCCTAGGTATATATCTAAGATATTTGAATACAAAAGCCTGTACAAGAATGTTTATAGCATTACTATTTGGAGTTAACAAAAACCAACGTTCAAGCCCTAGTCCTAGAACAAACATTTAAAAAAAAATCCTGGCCCTAATTCACTGTCAAAACTTTATACAAGTAATTTAGCCTTTCTAGTCCCTCAGCTTCTCAATGCAACATCAAGACACCTGTAAAAAAAGGGAAAGATTTATGACACATCCTAAATATCTAAGGTCCCATTTCATCATCTCTACGTGAAAACAGGTGCTAATAAGCTTAATAACTTGCCCCAAATTAGAGACAACATCATTGAATTATACCTGAGCCTAGTTCAATTCTACAAGACCAGACAATTCATGATACGAACTTGCAGACAAAGTCTTTATAAGGCAAATTATTTCCTAAAAACCAGCACTGTCCTTCCTTACTTTTGAAATGACAGCCATCAGCAAAACCAGCTTGTATCTCCAACCCTCAGCCTCTAACCAATTTTCTCATTTAAAACATGTATTGAATCCTCGCTCTAAAATGTATTATTTCTCAATCCCAGTGAATGCCACATGCATGCTTTGTACTATGTTTCTCAGTCTAGCAACAATCTGGTAATTTACATACCAAAGGCTATTAACATGATATCCTCAATTTTCCACAAAGTATATACAAAATAATCCAATAAATAATATGGTTCACAAATCAATACTAACCCTCTTTTGTTGCTTTATTATAAATATAAATTGATTTTACAATCTATTGGTTCCCAGCCTGCAGTTTAGAAAATACTAATTAGTGGGGACCAAAAGGAGGCCCAAACTACCTGTATGATGACCACTTGCATACCTAATCCTGAATTGCACCCCACATTATTAAAAGAAAAAGAAACAGAAAGGAAAAAAACTGATTAGAGTGACTCTTGGAAACTAATAGCTGCGCGGAGGCAGTGTTCAGTTAAGCAAGCTCATAACAGAACATAATCCATATACTAGAATTTATGGATTATGAGGAAATATCTGGAAATAATGTAAAGTAAGAATCCCAACATTAACCACAACTATACCATGCTCACGTACTGGTAAAGACAGTGGGTAACTATATAGTGTAACATTTCCTTCTTGAAATGTTTCTGTCTACAAAATATATTTAAGAATTAGAAACTTGAATCCTGGCTCCCCATTTACTATGTTCTTAGAAAAATCATGTAATCCCTAGGCCTTTGTTTACATTCTTAGGCAGGATACTGTTCACCAGAACTTTGAGAATTTGATCCTCCAGATAATCTTGTAAAAAGAAATTAAAATACTTTTATATCACACTATCCTTATCCATACCACCTCAATCTGGAACTACTCTCCCATTAAAAACTATGACAATTAAAAGTTAAAATTCAATGCAAATGAAATGTATCTTAAGAAACTCATTTCACTCAGTTCAACACAGCAGTATGAGGGGGAACCCAACAAAACCCAGAATTTATTTATTAAAAATTGTGTATTTATTCTTACATGTTTAAACTTCAGTCACCTTAAAGGTACTGTCTGATGCAATATACCTATCTAGATGCTTTTTATATTGCTCAAAACAGTTTTTGAATTCATCAGTTTTGATGCCTTGTTATGCTTCTGTTTCTGCCTCTTCCACATTTGTGGCAAAACGTTTTTCTTTGAGGACTTTTTTCAGTCAGGGAAACAAGAGAAAGTTGCTTTGGGTGAAATCTTGTGAATAGTGAGGGTGGGGCACAGAAGTCATGCTGTTTTTTGTCAAAAACTGAACACTCAGCTTGGTGATCAACCATCATGAAATGGGTAAATGAGTTGAAAGAATCTCCAAAAATAATTCACTGAAGCTGAACGCAGCCTCCCACAATGCTAGCTGATGCACTGATGCCAATGGGTTCCTAGTACACTTACCTAGCAGGGGAAGCCTGTACTACAAAGGGTTTGCTCTCCAAAAAATAACCTTGCTTTTTGGGCCACCCTCATATAGGCAAGGGGTTAAAAGATAATGGTTTTGAGGTCAAGCTGCCACTTGGTGTTTTGGAGACAGGTTTAGTTCTCTCATCTCCAGTTAGGGAACTATAACATCCATACCTCATGGAGTTGTTGTGAAGAATGAGAAACATGCAAGACAAGTTAATGACCCAGAAGTTAAGAATTCAATAAATGGCAACTGCTCTTAATAAATTAATTGGAGAAACTGTCCTATGAGAGTAATTTTACCTTTCTGAATATACTTGTGTCAGTTAAAAATATCAGCAATTTAAAACATTCTACGGGTTGGGTACAGTGACTCAAGCCTGTAACTCCAGCACTTTGGGAGGCTGGGATGAGAGGACTGCCTGAGCCCAGCAGTTCAAGACCAGCCTGGACAACATGGTGAGCCCTTGTCTCTACAATAAAATAAAAAAAATTAGCTAGGCATGGTGGTGTATGCCTGTAGTCCCAGTTACTTGGAAAGTTGAGATTGGGGGAAATCACCTGAGCCCAGCAGTTTGTGGCTGCGGCGGCTGTGATCCTGCCACTACACTCCAGTCTCTGGGTAACAAAGTGAGACCCCCCCCCGACAAAAAATAAAATAAAACAAAACATGCTACAAAGAGGCAAATCTACTTATTAACTAGTAATAAACTTGCTTGCCATTATCTGCACTTATATCAAGTAAGGTTCCATAACTAAGTCTAATTAACATTCACATCTCTATTTTATTGTTTTGCAATTGTTTTAATTGACAAAAATGGTATGTTTTGAAAACAAATATACATATGGAATGGTGAAATCAAGTTAACTAACATATACTCTACTACCTCACACACTAAAGAACACATTTCTAACTTCAAATTTTAAAACATTTTAAAATATAGCTTCTAACAAAGAACAGAGTACCATATGTTCTCACTCACAAGCGGACCTTGAACAATTATCGTAATACTATAAGAAAGGGATTGGCAGTAGTGGGAAACTACGGGGGCGGGGGGGGGGGGTGAGATTGACAGTTGAGGGAAACAGCTAGGGGAGGGAGGGGCACACCTCATCAACAAGGGTACCTATATAATCAACATTTGTATACCTAACTCTGAATTGTACCCCACATCTTTTAAATAAAAAAAATTTTAAATAGCTTCTATATTATTAATATACACTAAATTTAGTCCAAAGACAAGCACTCTACCCTCTATATACATAATGCCTATATTGAGTTTGAATTTTCTGAGCTAACATGTTTCCCCAGAAGTTTAATTTCCTACCTTTATAGTAATTTACATACTTCTATAACAAAGTAACTCCAAAAGTTCAGAAGTAAAATGATTTCCTCCAATCATTGTTTCAACTACAAATCAAATACAAATCAAAATAACAAAAGCTACTTAATAAAGATTCCCTTCAATCTCACTCAATTGAATGTCAATAAAATTATCTGTTGATGATGCTAGCTGAATACTCTATTATTATTAAGTAAACTCTCTAATAGTATGTTGCTTCCTCTGACAGGGCAAGTGCAATATTTTTAACAATGGGAAGTCATGTGCAATTGACAAGATAATGAAGTCTACATTTATAACTAAGTTTTTATACAGTAAGTTAACCTAATTCTAATTTAAGATCTTTTATTATCCTATTTAATATCATACCAACACTGTGATTCACTTTAAATTTTAAATAGCTAAGGACTAGGTCAAGGTTTCTCAAAAGGACCATTTCCTTTCTTCACTCTTAAGACACACAGCAGGCACTAAGACACTCTTGTTGATTAGATCAATAATTCAAATTCTAGGAATTTTTTAAAAGGCAACTAATGATGAAGTGTTCCTTTTTAAATTTTCCAATGCAAATTGTTAATCTGGGGCCAAGTTCCCTACTACCACAAGTACATTCTATGCTATCCCCGTACACCTAAGTAAATTTTGTTACAAAACCTTTAATACACACAAATATTTAGGGCAAGGCAGAATATTCAACTCGGATGACTTGTTCTGCTTACCAATCAATCATTATATATACCATTATTTCTCAACCCTTTAAATTTTTCTGCCATTCTATCCTCATACTGATATGTTCCTAGGTTGAAAAACCATTGTATAGTCTACACATCCCCCAAGCCAAGAAAAGATAGTGTCTAGTTATTTCATCTAGATTCCAGTTTACTATAATTCTCTGTATGCTTAGTAGACAATTCATAATCTGGTCTATACTGTACAAGAGTGAATTCACTAAGAAAAAAATTTCCTCCCAAGCATTAGACAATCATGTAATTGGTCAAATAAAAACAAAGGGTGCGTTTCCCAGGTGACCAGAAAAAGTGTCACTTCATGTAAATGAAATATGGTCACAAAGTAGAAAAGCACACCTCCCACCCCATGACAATACTAAAATCCTTTGATGCTCAAGTCCCTTATATATAGTGGTGTCATATTTGCATATAACCCATATATAGCAAATCATCTCTAGATTACTTACATCTAATACAATGTGTTAAGTACTCATTATACTGTAATGTATTTTTGTATTATTTTTATTGTTGTATTATTTTCTCAAATATTTGCCATCTGAGGTTGGCTAGATACAGAGGGCTAGCTGTGTTTACACAGAATAGTAATATGCTCCTAAAACATATTCATCATCTATTATTTTAAAACAAATCATTTAAAATACCTTAAAAATATTCCTAGAGCAGCAAAAGTAACTTAACAAAAGCATAGCTGTCAGCTACCTCAAGATACTTAAATCACAAATTTAGAAAAAGCCTAGCAAGGCTCGGTGGTGGCTCAGCCTTGTAAATCCCACGCTTCCAGAGGCTGAAGTGAGTGGCCTGCCTGAGCCCATGGGATCGAGACCCACCTGGGAAACTTGGCAAGACCTCATCTCTACAATAAATCAAAAAATTAGCTGGGCATGGTAGTGCACGCCTGTAGTTCCAGCTACTTGGAAGGCTGAGGCGAAAGGATCACCAGAGCCCAGGCTGCGGCCGCACTCCAGTCTGGGTGACAGAGGAGACTCCAACTCAAAAAAAAAAAGAAAAAGAAAAAAACAGAACAAGCCTAAGAAATCACCTGATACAATTTTCTTACATTTGAGATAAAGCTTATGAAGAGACAACATTTTTGGCTACTTATCTGAAACTGTAAATATTCAGCTGGAGAAATCTAACTTTTTTAAAGGAGCTAGACAATCCACTAGAACTGCACTGTCCATTTAGTAGTCATTAGTCATGTCACTATTGAGTACCTGAAAAGTGACTAGCCCAAAGTGTTATGTGCTGTAACTGTAAAATACACTCTGGATTTCAAACACATAGCATCAAAAGAGTAATGGCTCTCATCCTGTTTATTAAATAAAGTCCACGCTTAAGTGATTATACAATGCTTGGAACAGCCACACAGGCAAAAAGCATGTAATGACCAGGCCTCCTTTACTCCAGTCCTGAGGTCACACAAGGCAATGTCAACAACTCATTTCAGGGATGCAGTCTTTTCTATTCTCATCTTGACATGGAAAAACCATTGGCAATTAATATTCTGGGGTGGAAAAGAGATCTCTGTGGTCTAAAGAAGTTTCTCAGGCTATTAAAACTATTAAGTGATTAAAATGCATGTTGATCATGGATAGCAAATCTATTCCCTAACTTGTGAAAACTACAGTGAGGGGAATATGCTCTACCAAATATAAATGCAAATAAACTCTTAATATTCCTTGGAGAAAACCAGTGATATAAATGCAAAAAATAAGCCGGCGTAGTGGCTCACGCCTGTCACCCCAGCACTTTGGGAGGTGGAGGCGTGAAGACTGCCTGAGCCCACGGGTTGGAGACCAGCCTGGACGACACGGCAAGACCTTGTCTCTACAATAAATTTAAAAAAAAAAATTAGCTGGGCATGGTGGTGCACACCTGTAGTTCCAGCTACTTGGAAGGCTGAAGAGGGTAGATCACCTGAGCACAGAAGGTTCAGCAGGCTGAGGCTGCGGTGGTCATGAGTAACACTGCACTCCAGCCTGGACAACAGAGTGAGACTCTGACTCAAAAGTTAAAATAAAAATAAAAGAGAAAAATATCCTGTAGAACTGTTTTTCAACTTTTGATGCTCCCTCACCAAAGACAGTTTGCAGAAATATACACGTGTAGAGCCTAAAACCTACTATTTCATATTCAACAGAACATTTTCTGCTTCTTCAAAAATTAGGATCACCACCCACTAAAGCAATTTCATGATTCAATAACTCAGGACCTACAGTTTGAACCACCAATTTAGTCCCCTTAACACTAAGTAATTCCCACTATGAACAAAGCTACTACTACCTTAGCTATTAAAATAAAAGGCACCCAATGTCTAGCACACTCTTTAATACTTGCCTAGCTAAAGCTAACAGGAATAAAGTGCCCTCAAGGAATAAACATTTGAAACCAACTTGTTTAATATTGATTTCTCTGTACATCTAAATGTAAACTCAGTGATTCAAAAACTTTCTCTTATAAATGAGTGTTTTGTTTCCCTCTACTTGCAAAGCCTCCAAATCCAACAGAGCTTCAATTTAGTAAGGGGGACCCACAGCCTGTTTCAACATTTAAAAAAAACCCTGTCACCTCAAAATAACTATCCAAAAGGATAACTTTCCCCCACATTGTAGTTGTACTCAAGTGACAAAATTTTAAATGTTAGTCATACAGAATTTGTATTAAGACGGCTCTCTATTCTCTAAAAGTTAAGTTTTAAACTAATACATATAACTGTGCAAGTCATTTTCAAAATCCCACTCAAAGTAACTTCCAAGTTTTTACTTCCTTGGCGACACGTACTTCCTAAATAACACTATAAATAAAACCAGACCGCCACACAGCAAAAAAGCTGGCTGTAAACAATTATTTTCTAAGCTACATAGATATTTGACACTGACATTCAATTTTCTTTTACTATTGCATGATTTTCAGGCCAGTAGAAATACAGAGTAATTAACAAATGATGTTTTGACGTCAGGAACTGAGTGCCAAGAAAGCAGTACTTCTCAATGAAGTTAAGAAAACAAAACTCAACCAATTTCCTGACTTACTTCAAGATTTTAAGTCTCCACTGACTTTTTCCCGTTTGCCAGCTCTCTTATAAATAAGTCTATTTTTAAAGACTTGAAAAGTTTGAAAACACACACCATCACCTCCGACATAGAACCTACTGTAAAAAGTTGGAAGACCGAAGGGCACTGCCGGCCAAGGACATAAAGGTTACCACATTCCTCACACTAGAGCCCGCCGGGAAGTTTACTAGCTAGCCTTTCCAGAAGCACCGGGTTCCAAGAGGTCGCAGCGTCGAGTCAAAAGGCCAGCCCTGTTTCCGGTGACACCAAGAAGCAAATCTCCAAGCCCCGTCCCCCCGGGATACAGTTTCCTCCCGCTCCCGCGGTCCCCTCCCCCTCGCCAAGGACGGCTGCCGCAGCGGACCTCCAGTCGCAGCAGCTGTTCCAGGAAGGGAGGCTGCACTTGGCCGCGGTGAACAGGGGCAGGGAGTCAGCCCCGGCTCTCCCGCCCTTCTCGCCCGCGCCTTACCGCCCCGTCGCTCCCCCTCACTCCCCGCCCCCCCGCACTTCCTACCTTCCCTCCTTCATCCCAACCCCCAAGGCCAAGGTCTCCCCGGCCCACAAACCTGATAGCGGAAGTGACGTCAGAGGGACCTGGCAGCGCCCGCGGCCAGTCATGCCACAGCGGGAGGCGGCGCCGACCAACGGGCGCCGGCCAGAGGGCGGGACTTCCGCCCGCCCCAAGTTTGATTGAAGCGGGGGGAAGGGCGGGGTAAGGAATGTGAAGAATGACCCCCTCCCCCGCCCCGTCCGTGAAGAGCTGGGCGGGAAGCGGAGGGGGTTGGGGCCAGCCCCGCGGCGGCCACGCGGCACCCC
>NW_007248567.1:75505-97953 GCF_000164805.1 Carlito syrichta | reverse complement strand
CGGGGAGGCCGAGGCGGGGGCGGGCACCGCAGGCAGCACACAAGCCCATTGGTGCAGCCGTCTGATTGAACTGCATCTAGTCCTTTCGCCCCGGCGGAGCTGGGCTCGCCAGTGCCCCACTGGAGGGCGGTGGCTGGCCCCGCCCCACGCTAGGCGGTCACCGCGAGGGAGGCGGGCCTGATACGCCCATCCTGACTATCTCCTTTTTTCTTATTGGAGGGCTTGGAGAGTGGCGAGGGCCGTGTCCCCCTGGGCCCCGCCCCCAGGCGTGATGGGCAGTGCTGTCACGTGGCCGCTGAGCGCGCGGCCCGCCGGGCGAGGCGGGGCTCCTGCTGCTCCAACTCGGGCTCTGGGGGCAGTTTCCACGTGTGCCTCCCGACAGGTCTGAGCGCAGTCCAGGGTGTCACCTTGGGTTCTTCTCCCTTGGCGGACGCCCTGCGCCTTCTGGAAGACCTTGGGAGAGGCTCTGTAAGTCTCAGTTTGTTTATCTGTCAAATGAATTTTGTCTGCCCATTATCTCACTGTCATATTTTTACGTTTTTAAAATTATTTTTTATCCTATGTCTTCAAATGTTTTTCGAAGCAATCCTTGATTTTCCTATTTTAAAATTGGTCCAAAACAGTTCCTCCATCCCCATTACAATTCTTCCATACAAGGACTCCAGAAATCACTGGTTAAATTTCCTTTTAAGGTCTCTGTCAGTTCCAAGATTTTATAGTTGGGAGCCCCAAGACCTGGACTCTAGCTTTGTTTTTACTGATCGACAGTAACTTTCTACATTACACTTAAAAAAAAAATTAGGTCTTCATCTGTAATAGAACTATGAGAAACTGTACTTTTACATTGTATGCCATACATTTATATTTATAACCTCCAGTGGCACTACCTGGTATCAGCTATTATTTTAGCACTCATATTAGTCCGTGCAATGAATGCCAAAGGAGTTAAAATGATGGAGACTTTGTTTTGTGGGCTAAAGTAAACGAGAAGATAAAAAACTTGAGCTTGAGCCTGAAGGGTGGATAGGATTTAGGAAGGACTTCTGGAGGATGCAAGGAAGATGTGTTCAGGAAGGAGAGAGCAGCCCCCTGAGCTAGAGTGCAGTGTGGGAAAAGATTGAAGTTATACTGCAGGGCACACGGAACTCTTCAAAGACTGAGATTGTATTGTTCATAACTATCCCAAGTACCCAGCACAGTAGTAGGGTGGTATTAAGTGATAACAACTAGATAGACCAAGGTGGGAAGAAAGTATTAACAAATCAGTTAGGATATTGTTGGGTATCAGAGTTAGGAGGTACAGGCCAGGCTTGGTGGCTCAACCTGTAATCCCAGCACTTTGGGAGGCCGAGGTGAGAGTGTGGCAGAATGTGGCAAATGCTCAAATATATTTCTTGTATGATTGAGTGAATGAATGCAGAAACACATGAATAACTGCTTCGGGGTCAGCAGTTGGCCCCATGGCAATCACCTGGGATGACAGACTGTCTCCCACTGACCCTGTGGCAGAAAGGGGGCTGGTAGCAGTTAAAGGTATTTCCTTTTGAAAGTCAAGCGGCAAGCTTTAAAAACCAGGCTGGTTTTGTTTGAAAAGGGCCAGATGGCCAGAGACTGACGGCTCTCATGGAAATGCAAAAGAAATAGTACCTAATTCACAACTGCTTTCCTTATCAGTTACAGCCCCTGCTTGCCCTGCATTTCCTGGAGACCATTTGTTCTTTGAAAGATCTGATTTTTCTGAACACAGCCTTGTAAATTCCAAAGAAAATGTGTAATCACTCAACACGACCCCCTCCCTTACCTAAACAAAGGTGTAAGACCCCTCTTCTCCCATTCTGAAGGGCTTGACCTGGAAGCGTTAACCTGTGGAGCCCGCCTGTGTAATAAAGTTGCCGCTTCCTATAATAGTCTTGGTGTCATGACCTCTCTGTCTTCCCGCTACAAGAGGATTGCCTGAGCCTGTGGATTCGAGACCCACCCAGGCAACTTGGCAAGACCTCACCTCTACAATAAAAGTTAAAAAAAAAAAATTAACCAGGTGTGGTAGTGCGCGCCTGTAGTTCCAGCTACTTGGAAGGCTGAGGCGGAAGGATCACAGGAGCCCAGCAGGTCAAGGCTGCGGTGGCCGGGAGCATGCCACTGCCCTCCAACCTGGATAACAGAGTGAGACTCCAACTCAAAAAAATGAATAAATAAAGAGGTACTGTGTGCTTCAATTTTATTGTAGAGTTTAGTGTGAGTCAGTGTTTTGTGGAAGAAATGTATAGCAATAGGCCCAATAGCATTGTGAGCCTTTTGTCATTTTTTTTGCATGTTCACTGCAAAGTTCTTGGTACGTCTGGGAAAGTGCATATGACTCATTACCCTTGTCTTTCCCATCCATGCTTCTTTTTCTACCCTTGACTTTCTCATCCGTGCTTCATTTTCTACCCTTGAAGACCAAATAAATGACCCTGAAATAAAATCCATGTGGAAAAGATTAATAGGATTGTCCATATAAAGACTGAAATTTTTTAAACTCTGAAGTTACAAGACAAATGACAAATTGAAAAGTTGTTGTAGATGCTGGAAGACAAAACATTAATTAGAATGTCTAGTGGTTAAAAGGAAAGACCTGGAACAAGACTCCTGAGTATAGCCTTTTCCAAGCTATACAGCTATAAAATACTGGATAAATTGCATATCTTTTCTGTGCCTCAGGTTTTTCATCCATAAAGTGGGGATTGTAACAATGCCTTACAGATTGATGAAAAGATTAAATGTAAACATCATTTACAAAAAAAATAAAAAACAGTGTTTGGTATATATAAGCACTAAGTATTTGCTAATATGTTATCCTTAATGAAAGGATGAACTGAGAGCGGGAAGCCATTTTGTTTTGCTCCTAGATCTTAACACAATGATGAGATATGTCCTGGAGAAGTACATACTCTAGGAAAAGATAAACCTTGTTTACTTTGTCTTTCAAGAAACCCAGATCTCGCCAGCATGACCAGTATCGGCCCATTGTAGTCTTAAAACAAACTCCTGAGGGTGTTGAGAACTGTGGGACTCGGTAACCAGGACACCACCCTCCCCCCCGCCAGGATCTCCAAGACATCCTCAAGTGGTCAACAAGGAAGTTCCAGCAATCACATATACCTGATTGCAACATCTCCAGGGGAAAGGATTTAAGCCAGAGGCTTGGGAGACTATGGGGCCAAACTCATCTTAGAATGCTAGCCCTCTTCCTATCTATAGGAAGTGATCTTTTTTCTTAAATAAATCTTTTCTTCCTTTATCTTTTTGTGTGTGGCAAATCTTTGTGTTACTCAGATCTCTCATTAACCAGCATGTACCTCTGGCACACCAGCTCCCATGATGTTGTGCCCCTCCATACCCTAACATTTTAGGAGTCCCCAGCGATTTTTTTTTTCAAATCAACAGGAAAAAGTGAACAGTTCTATTAAAATGTGGACAGAGGATATGAACTGGTGATTCACAAAAGAAGAAAAGAAAATGGCCAATAAATGTGAAAAGATGCTTATCCTCAGTAGTAAAATATAATTTTTTGGCTGGGCTCAGTGGCTCAGCCTGTAATCCCAGCACTTCGGGAGGCTGAGGCAAGTGGATTGCCTAAGCCCACAGATTCGAGACCAGCCCAGGCAACTTGGCAAGACCTCGTCTCTACAATAAATAAATCCTTCCACCTCAGTCTTCCAAGTAGTCAGAACTACAGGTGCACGCTACGGGCATGGTAGCGTGCTCCTATAGTTCTGGCTACTTGGAAGACTGAGGCGGAAGGATTGCCGGAGCCCAGCAGGTTAACGCTGGAGTGGCCATGAGCATGCCACTACACTCTAGCCTAGGCAACAGAGTGAGACTTCAACTCAAAAAAAAATGTGTGTGTGTGTGTGTATATATATATATATATTAAAAACAATGAAATATATCTCCTAATTGATCAATGACATTGTAGACGGGCCCAGGAAGAAAACTGGGCAGAGAAGCCAAATCTTGAGTACACCAGCAGACTTCTGCATCTCAGATTCATAGAGTAGCCATGCCCCAAACCACAACCAGAGGCCCCATATCCCAGAGGTCTTGCCATCTCATGATTCCAACTCTAACTCTCTTACATATAGCCTTAGGAAAGAACACTCCCTTCACCTTTCTTAAACCAGGCAAACAGGTCTGTTTTCCTCACAACCAAAACAACCCAGGCAAAGCAAATACTCCTGGAAATTCTGATCTTCACCCTCCTTCTCTCCCGGGAGAAGGAGCTGTGGTGCTCTATCTTTGTGCAGCTGCTCTCCCCTCTAACCCTGCACTCATTACGTGGGGTTGAGAAACTCAGTTTGCCTCTTGATCTTCCCACTATTCACAGGTTAGAATCCCTGCCCTTCTTTCTGGGTGTGATCGTTTATGGGGCAACTTGGCTGGGCTACAGGCTGCCCAGATGTGTGGTCAAACACTATCTCTGGCTGTGCCTGTGAAGGTGTCTGGAATTTGAATTTGCGTTGGTGTACTGATAAAAGCAGATGGGCCTCCCCAGTGTGGGTGGACAGCATCCAATCGACTGAAGGCCTGAAGAGAACAAAGGGTGGAAGAGAGTTGAATTAACTCTGCCTGACTGTTTGAGCTGGGACACCAATCTTCTGCCCTCAGTTCTCCTGGTCCTCAGGACTTCAGACTCAGACTGGAATCTGCTCCATGCACTCTCTGACTCTGAGACCCTCAAACCATACCACCTGCTTTCTGGATCTCCAGCTTGCAGTAAGCAGATTCTGGGTTTCTCAACCTCCAAAATTGTGTGAGACAACTCCTAATACATGTTTATATCTGTATATATCTTCCCTTGATTTTTTTTTCTGTAGAACCTTGACCAACACACTGGGTCTCCTGTAGCAGTCAGCCCAGAGCTTTCTTAGCACAGAGCATGGTGGACTGTTGACCATGAGGATAGTGTCTGGGCAATTCCTTCCAAGGCCTTGCCCACTCTGACTTCCCATGACTCCAGGAGCCTTCCACGTTCTGTGTCTCCTCAAGTGCTGCCTTTTGAGGAGTCACAGCAGAAAGAGGGGAAACCCACAGCTGGAGGCCCCAAGCATAGCAAACTTCCCCCGGGAACATCCCTGGAGTGGAGTGGACATTTATTATATTTTCTACCTTCAACCAAAGTTTTGCAAGTTGATGGTGACCTGGGGGACACATCTGGTACCCAGAAGTGTCCTGTTATACCCATGCAATGTTTTAAATCTATTTTAACCATCTGACAAAATTCAAAAGAAGACATTAAACATGAAAAAATGTGGATTTCTTGCTTCTCTCAAGAAATTGGAATTTCTGGCTATACTCAACCTACATTCCAACATGACAATATTTTCTTTATGTGCATCATGTGCTCTTTTATTTTCCCAGTCCCCACTGAGCCTCCTTTGTTTTTAATACAGTTCTGGCTCCTGAAGTTATCTAAGTTTGTATCCTCTGGTCTGGAATCACAGCTTCTTCTTTTGGGACAGTTCTTCTGCCCCATGTTATTTGTGGGGTTTAGGTCTGAGCTGTTCATCATAGTACCTTAGCCACAAAAGTGAGTGGGTGACACAGACTGGCAAGTCCAACAAGGGGACAGTACCTAAATGAGGCCAAACAGAGTCCCCTCCTGGTAACATGTTAAACAAGAACTGAGAGGAGAAAGTCCCCTTAGCCTCAGACCCCAAACTGTAATGACAGGTAAGAAAAGGGTGATCTGCAGGAAAGAAAGCAAGAGTGGAGAAACAGACAGAGAAAGTGGTTGTGACAGCAGCTGAATTCCTGCATCCAGGCATCTGTGAGGCCACCTGCCCTTTCCCCCATTGAGTGTCAGAAGACATACATTTCCTTCTTTTCCCAGCAGAAGCTGGATGGAGTTTCTGACACTTGGAACTGGAGATGTGACTAACACTGAGGTGGTTAGGAGGAGGATGGGCTTAAGCCTAGAATTCAGAATTCACATGTCCACTAGGCTACTTGCGATGTTAGACAAATTGCTGATCTCCTTCCACCTCAGTTTCTTTATCTGCACAATGGGCACTCTAATACTTAACTCCTCAGGGGGAATGAAGTTCCCATAATGTAATGTGTAGAGAGCCTTGAATTCGGTGTGCAATAAAAGACACTCAAACAGTACTTTATGAACAGTTGCTGAATTGTATGATAGATGTTCAATAAAAACTGGCAGACTGGTACTAAGGGTGTGTTCAGTCATGAAGCATTGGTGTTCTTTAAGGGGAGACTTCCAAATCAATACTGCCTTCAGAGACTTGGGGTTGCCTGGAAGAATCCAGGTTCAGCCTGGTGAACTTGGATTTGTATTATGGTTCACTGATTAAGTAACAGTGTGATTTTGGACCAGTTATTTAAATTATTTGACCCTGACAAGGCACAGTGGTTCACAACTGTAATCTCAGCAATCTGGGAGGCAGAGGCAAGAGGATTGCCTGAGCTCAGGGGTTCGAGACCAATCTAGGCAACTTGGCAAGACTTTGTCTCTACAATAAATCCAAAAAATTAGCTGAGTGTAGTGGTGCACAACTGTAGGTCTAGCTACTTGGAAGGCTAAGGCAGAAGGATCACCTGAGCCCAGAGGTCAAGGCTGTAGTGAGCATGCCACTGCACTCCACACTGGGCGACAGAGTGAGACTCCAACTCAAATAAATAAATAAATTCTTTGACCCTGAGTTGCTTCCTATAAAATGGCGATAATAACTGTTCTTTCAGTTATTTTGAGAAGTAAATTAACTAATTATTGTAAAGAGTGCCTAGTAGTATATGATTTAGCACTCAATAAACTGTAGTTATTATTATTGTGATGGAAAAAGAATAAAAGCCCAGGCAAGAGCTAGCCAAAGATTTTGTTGCTGAATAATCATTGCTATTATAATTTCTAGTATTTGAGGCTCAGCTGAGCTAAAATTGCATAGTAAGTCATCAAAGTACAATGCTGTTGGGTTCAGTTGTGCTGAGAACTCACCTCCTGCCCTACGTCCAGCACAGTCAAGTCCAGCATCTCCCACTGTCTGATCTTCTTGTGTTAACTTCCAGCAACAAGCAGGTTTCCACTAAAAAAGGAAAAATAATGGACTTTGGATGATTAGCAGCAGAATAACCCAAATCAAGAGAAAGATCACAATATGGAAAAAATTTATTTTTTGCTTAAGAGGTGACGTCTAGCAACTTTCAAGCTGCAGCCAAAATAAGTTTTTGACATTTTGAGGCCAAAAATATGACTTTACACTATTGACTCCCTAGAACCAAGTCCACTTCCCTGTGCAGAAGCCACACCAGAGGAGGAATAAGACTGGTCCCCAGGAAGCTTTGACTCTTTGTCTGGTTTTGGCAAAGATCCTAACACTGACTTGCAAAAAACCCCCTGAAGCGTTTGTTCCGGCAGCTTGCCCTGTGCAGCCCCACCCACCTGCCGGGCCTCGCGCAGTGCCCGGGCTGACTCAGGCAGGACCAAGCCTGTAAAGTCTATTCCTCTAATGAGCTCTTGAAAATAGCGCCCAATGGACACATCTTCCTTCGCAGGGACCTGGGGGGCCACGCTGCCGTGCATGAGCCTCTCCACTTCCACCCTGAGCCTTTTGTCCTCATGCAGAAACTGCACTGCACTCTGGTGCTGTTGCAGGAGCATTTGCATCTGCTGGCAGAGCTGGTGCGGGGCTGCAAGGTCCTGGGCCACCCGTTGCAGCCGCTCCAACTTGCAGGCCTGCTCCAGCTCCAGCTCCTGCTTCAAGATGGCCATGCGGCGACGGATGCCAGCGAGTAGACAGTTTCCAACAGTGTCGATCATGGTATGCGTGCTGGTGGCACTAGTGGACAGGTCCCTGATGAGCCGTTCGGTGTCCTGCAAAGGGAGCATGAACATTCCCCTCAGGAAAGGCCTGGGAGGATCTCAGGCCCACAACCTCCTCAGCTTTGCCTTAGCTTGGTGTTGACAGGAGATGCTAAATTCTGTAAAATATTTAAGATGGTTTATTCTGAGTGAAATGTGAGTGATCTTAGGCTTGTGACATCCATCCCTAGGAGGTCCCGAGCCCATTGTGGTGACATTGTAGCTTGGTTATATATATTTTAGGAGGATATAAGTTCTAGAAAACCATAAATCAATACATGTGCTCATTCCCTGCTTCCCTTGTTTCTGCAGTGGAAGCAGAAGTAAAAGTCATTTGGACAGGGTTGCTGTGAACACTGCTTTAAAGTGAGCAGGCACCTCTGGGACAATTCTTGACCTCACCCTTCCCAGTCCTGCCAAGACCATGAACAAGATGCCACATGGGACAGCCATGCTGTTACCATGTGGTGACAAGAGCACACACACCCTGGCTGAGGGAAAAGAGCAGGAGCACAGTGGCATCCCCAAGCCAGCCAACCTCGACTTCCTGCCTCAGGACATTTCGTTAAGTCAAAAAATAGAATGCCCTAATTTTTTAAAACCACTGCTCATAGACTTCTGCTACAGCCAAACGTGCAGATTTTTACTGAAAGAACAGCCACATGGAAGAAATTGCCTGAATAATTTTGAAGGGGAATGAAATCTCAGATGCACCCATGGTAATGTTTCTTTTCAATTAGTTATTTACTTATTTATTTATAGAAGTCTCACTCATGCCTGTAATCCCAGCACTTTGGGAGGCAGAAGCAAGAGGATTTCCTGAGCCCAGGAGTTCGAGACCAGCCTGGGCAACATGGCAACCCTGTCTCTACAATAAATCAAAAAATTAGCCAGGCATGGTGGCACATGCTTGTAGTTTCAGCTACTTGGAAGGAGGAGGCAGAAGGCTCCCCTGAGTCCAGCAGGTCGAGGCTGCCATAGTAATGATGGTGGTACTGCACTACAGCCTGGGGGACAGAGCGAGACTCTGACTCAAGAAAAAGAAGGAGGGGGGACCTTGTGTTCTGAAGAGAGCTAAATGAGAGATGAATATGCAGTACCAGGCACTGGACCAGGCATGCGAGCACTTAACAAACCCATCTCTTTGGTCATCCTTAGCCCCTCTTCTTCCTCAGGCAACCAAGGGCTATTCCATTCTAGATGCCTTATACTATCTTGCAGGCACACTAGAATTTCAGTTAATTCAATTAATGAGCATTTGGATCATAGTTCAAAACAATACGATGTAAAAATTTCCTAATCTTACTTGCAAACGTGGAAATAATGTGACCTTCCCTTCAACTGAAAATGCATCAATAATCACCATTTCCAGGCTGGGCACAGTGGCTCACACTTGTAATCCCAGCACTTTGGGAGGCCAAGGCGAGAGAATTGCCTGAGCTCAAGAGTTCAAGACCAGCCTGGGCAACATAGTTAGATCTTATCTCTACAAAAATAAAAAAAATTAGCCAGGTGTGGTGACTCACACCTGTAGTCCTAGCTACTCAGGAGGCTGAGGTGGAAAGGTCACCTGAACCCAGAAGATTGAGGCTGTGGTGAGCTATGATCATGCCACTGCCCTCCAGCCTGGGTGACAGAATGAGACCCTGACTCAAAAAACAAACAAAAAAAAGAATCACCATTTCCAAAACCATATTTTTACAATTGCCAATTCAGCCAGAATTGGCTGATATATACATACATATATATATATATATATATATATTTTTTTTTTTATTTTTTTTAATCATTAGGCATGGACCGCTCAGGATGTGTTTTGGTGTTTCTTGAGGGCAACAACTCACAAACATAATAAATATGCAACAGATTAACAGATACTGAGAAGTGCTCTGAAGAAAGACAAAGGAAGATATAGCAGAATCAGAGGATAATGTCAGAGGGCTGAGGGAGGAGACAGCGCCTCTTTATTTTTGGTGGTCTGCAAAGGCACCTCAGAGCAGTTGACCTGTGAGGAGAGGCCTGAATGTCAGTGGTGGCGGTATCTGAGGGAAAGATTTTCCAGGCAGAAGGGCCACAAGGACACAAGCCCTGGGATGAAAACCACTCAGGACACCCGAGGCACTGTGAGGAGGTCAGTGAGGCTGAGAGACTGAGTGGACACAGAGTGGTACTGAAAAGAGGTAGGGGTGGCAGGGCCAGATGATGAGGAATCTGGGAGCCAACAACCAGATTTATTATTATTATTTTTTGGTTTGTCTATAGATGGGGCCTCACTGTGTTGTCCAAGCTGGTCTTGAACTCCCATCTTCAAGTAATCCTCCTGCCTTGGCCTCCCAAAGTGCTAAAATACAGGTGTGAGCCATCACACCTGGCCTGAATTTATTAACATTATAACAAACCCCCATGCCCTACCAATTGGGATTCTTAACAAGAGAATGGTATGATTTACAGCGTTCACTGACCACTGGGTTGTGAAGAGGAGCAGGGTAGGCCCAAGTCAGGAGCCATGATAGTAGTCAGGACAGAGATGAGGAGAATAGGAGCAGAAGAGATAGGGAGAAGAGGTTTGGGAAGTGTTCCAGATGACAGGACACACAATAAGGAAGGGGTGCTGTAGCAATAGTCTGAACCACCCTGATTCCTGGAGGAGCCATGGAGCCTGAAACCTAGGAGAGCAGGAGGAGGAGCTTGTGTGCATGTAATGTGTGAGAGGGCTTCCCATGGAAATTTCAAGCAGGCAGTTGTATGTGTGGGCCTGGGGCTCAAGACAGATCTGAGTTGGAGACCTAACTGTGGGAGTCATCGGCATACAGGGATTTTTAAAGGTAAGAGACTGGGTGAAATTATTTATGGAAACAGCGTAGACAGAATTGAGGACTGAGTTGTGGGACACTCCAGGATCTATAGATCTGACAGAGGAGGAGGAACATTGAGAAGAATTGACCAGGTTCGCTGTAGAAGTTGGAAAAGACAGGAAGGGTTGGGCACATGAAGGCCAAGCGACCATTTTAATGCACTCAAATCCAGAAAATAGTTACTGGACACCAGCTACTATATGCAGTGTAAGTCTGGACGTGTTTCCTGAGGTGTTGGCACATTTGGACAAGAAAGGAACGAGTTAATAAAAAAAAGACTGGTGATCTTATTTGTGTCCTTCAACTACTTGGGTCCTTTAAGATTTTAAATATTCCTTTGCATTCTTTTGATACTAGTTTGGTTGTTTTTTAGCTTCCAATAAACTTTGCAGTTATTAACTACATAGGAAATACTAAAATGCTACAAGTTGTGAATTATCCTACACTTATAAAACGATCTATTTTCTGTTAAGTCAATGTAAAGTGATCTATTTTTTAATAAATGTTTAAGGGCTCTATAAAGAGAACAGAGCTACAAATATAAAAAAATTAACACAGATTTTAGTAGCTTATTTATTAACTTGAATGAGTCATTTAAATTTCTGTTTTTAAGATAAGAATTAGATGGCACAGTAAATGTATTTCTTATAGGACAATTCCTGCAGAGAAGTTCACAAAAGAACAAGCTGGTTTATTTCTCTTAGCCCTGATTCTCATTTAAAATGCACTTGACCAGTCTAGGCAACAGAGCAAGACCTGAACTCTACAAAAAAAAAAAAAAAAAAAAGAGCCGGGCATGGTGGCACACACCAGTAGTCCCAGCTACTTAGGAGATTGAGGCAGAAGGATTGCCTGAGCCCAACTCCAGCCTGGGCAACAGAGTGAGACCCCAACTCAAAAATAAATAAATAAAGCACTTGGATTTCCCAATACATGGAGTAGAGAGATCATTAGGGCGCTCAGCAGCAGAACCCTCCAATGCAGAGCATACAATTGGGGCATTTCTCAAAACTATTAGTTTTGCTCTTTACCACCATTGAGTTTTGGCTTAACATGTTTTTTACACCTTCAGTAAAACCAAGATACTAATGGTTGACAAATATCTACTGGTCAAACCAAAGCATTTGAAAGCAACAAGAGAGAAAATTTATTGAGCTGGAACTTTGTCGTGCTCCCTGTTGCATACCCGGTCACCATCACAGGGTCTAGCACCTGACAGGCACCCAAGAAATGCAAACAATACATAAATGAATGGAGAAAGTATATATTTTGTTTCCTGATAATGCCATATGCTTGCTAGAGTTCAATAAGCCCAAATTTTCAGTATCTTTTAAGTTTTTAAAATCGCTTTATTGGATCTAATTGACATACTAAAAAGTGTATAATTTGATAAGTTTTAAAATGTATGTGATGTTTTGAAATCACCACAATAAAAATAATGAACATATCTGTCACTCCAAAAGTTCCCTCAACCTCTTTGTTATTTCCTCCCTTCCAAGCAATCACTGATCTTCTTTTCCTAATTATGTATTAGTTTACATTTTCTGTAATTTTTTGTAAATGGGCTTCTGCTCTATTTTGGTCTGGTTTCTTTCACTCAGCAATCTTTAGATTCATTTGTGGGTTCCTACGTGTATCAATTTGTTCATCTATTCATCTGAGCATTTGCATTGTCTCCAGTTCTGTCTATTATTTTTCAGTTACTTAGAACATTTGTGTAAAAGTCCTTGTATGCATATCCATTTCATAGTCTCATCTGTTTTGAAACATAGTAGTGGAATGACGGGATTATATGTTTGACTTTTTAAAAAACTGCCAGCCGGGCTCGGTGGCTCAGCCTGTAATACCAGCACTTTGGGAGGCCATGGTGAGTGGATTGCCTGAGCCTGTGGGTTCGAGACCAGCCCAGGCAACTTGGCGAGAACTCATCTCTACCACAAATCAAAAATTAGCCAGGTGTGATAGCGCACACCTGTAGTTCCGGTACTTGAAAGGCTGAGGTGGAAGGGTCGTCAGAGCCCAACAGGTTGACACTGGGGTGGCCATGAGTGTGCCACTGCTCTCCAGCCTGGGCAACAGAGTGAGAATCCAATTCAAAAAACAAAAACAAAAAGAAAACAACTGCCAAACTGTTTCTTGAAGTGTTTGTACCATTTTACATTTCCAGCAGCAGTACCAGTTCCTCCACATCCTCAGCAACACTTGGTATGGTCTAGACTTTCTAGTAAGTGTGTAGTGGTGTCTCATTGTGGTTTTATTTGAATTTCTCTAATGACAATCTTTTCATATACTTATTTGTTATCTGTGCAGCTTCATTGGTAAAGAGGTTGTGCAAACATTTTGCCTATTTTTTTGAGTTGCTTTCTTATTGTTGAGTTTTGAGAGTTCTTTATTTTTTATTTATTTATTTGTTATTATTATTTTGAGTCAAGGTCTCACTCTGTCACTCAGGCTGGGGTACAGTGGCATAATCACAGTGCAGTGCAGCCTTGACCTCCTGGGCTCAGGAGATCCTTCTGCCTCAGGCTCCTGAGCAGCTGGGACTACAGGTGCACAAACCATACCTGGCTAATTACAATTTTTAAAACTTATTTTATTGTAAAGATGCTGGGTACAAGTCAGGATTAGAAACATAAATAGTCTATGTGCAGGTGTAGTTTGGGCCTCCAACTGGTCCTTACTTGCCCTGGTTAGGTTCAGGGAGTGATGTTACGTGCCCCCCCCCCCAATTTTTTGATTTTTTTTTTGGTAGAGACAAGGTGTCTCACTATGTTGCCTAGGCTTGTCTTGAACTCTGGGTTCAAGCAATCCTCCTACCTCAGACTCCCAGTGTGTTGGCACCCAGCTGAGGCTTCTTTATATATTCTTTATCTTTTATTAGATGTGTTTGCAAATACCTTTATGTTTTCTTCTGCAAGTTTTATAGTTTTAGGTGATATATAAAGCATATATTCTATTTAGAGTTAATTTGTGCATATAATATTAGGGATGAATGAATGCAGATTCATTTCTTTTTTTTTTTTTTTTTTTGATATATGGATCATTAATTGTTCCAGCACTAATTATTGAAAAAATTATCCTTTCCCCACTGCATGGCCTTTATAACTTGTCAAAACTCAGATGCTCATATGTGTGGGTTTATTTTTGGATTCTTTATTCTGTTCCACTCTTCTATTTGTCTATCTTTATGCCAATACTATTTTGTTTTGATTGCTCTTGCTTTAATAATAATTCTTAAAATCAGGTAGTGTCAGCCCTTCAACTTTGTTCCCTTTTTTTTCAAAATTGTTTTGGCTGTTCTAAAATCCTTGCCTTTCCATTCGAGCTTTAGAATCTTTCTATTTAAAAAAAAAAGTTTGCTGGGACTTTATTTACAATTGCAGCAACTCTATAGAACAATTTGGAGATAATTAACATCTCAACAATACTGAGTCTTTCCATGTATGAACAACGTAGACCTGTCCACTTATTTAGTTCCTCCTTGTTTTACTCAGCAATATTTTAATAATTTTCACAGTTCAAATATTACACATCTTTTGTAAGATTTATCCATGAAGCAGTTCATATTTTTGATGACTTTGAAATTTTTTTACTTTTTAGTTTAGTTTTAGTTTAGTTTAGAAATACAATTAACTTGTGTACATTCATTTCATATTCTTCAACATTGCTAAACTCACTTATTGGTTCAATAGCTTATAGAGAAGACACAAACAAATGGAAAAATGTTCCATGTTTATGGATAGAAAGAATCAACGCTGTTGAAAACGTCCATCCTACCAAAGGCAATCTACAGATTCAACGCAATACCCATTAAATTACCAGCATCATTCTTAGACCTGGAAATGACAATACAGAAATTCATATGGAAACATAAATGACCATGAATACCCAAGACAATCCTCAACAAAAGAAACAAAGTGGGAAGCATCACACTTCCAGACTTTAAACTTTACTGTAAGACTACAATAATCAAAACAGCCTGGTATTGGTACAAGAATGGGCATATAGACCAATGAAACAGGATAGAGAGATTCCAGAAGCAAAACCTCAATTTCTCAACCAACTCTTCTTCAACAAAGCCTCCACCAACAACCAGGGGGGAGAGGAGAACCTATTCAGTAAATGGTGCTGGGAAAACTGGTTGACCATATGCAGGAGATTGAAACAGGATCCCGACCTATCACCACACACTCAGCCTGTAATCCCGCACCTTTGGGAGGCTGAGGTTAGTGGATTGTCTGAGCCCATGGGTTCGAGGTCCGCCTGGGCAACTTGGCGAGACCTCATCTCTACAATAAATAAAAAATGAGCCAGGTGTGGTAGCGCGTGCCTGTAGTTCCAGCTACTTGGAAGGCTGAGGCGGAAGGATCACCGGAGCCCAGCAGGTCGAGGCTGCAGTGACCGGGAGCGGCCACTGCACTCCAGTCTGGGCGACAGAGTGAGACTCCAACTCAAAAAAAAAAAAAAAAATCAACTCTAAATGGATCAAGACCTAAACGTAAACCCTCAAACTATAAGAACCTTAGAAAATGCAGGAGACATCTTTATGGAAATTGGAACTGGCAACCAGTTCCTGATCAAAACCCCAAGTGCCCATGCCATAAGAGATAAAATAAACAAGTAGGACTTTATCAAACTTAGCTTCTGTAAAGTAAAAGAAACCATCAAGAGAGTGGGAAGAGAGCCCACAGAATGGGAAAAAATATTTGCCAACTGTATATCTTACAAAGACCTACTATTCAGGATCTACAAGGAACGTGCTGAAAGGAAAAAAAAAATGAACATCCCCCATTAAAAACTGGGCAAAAAACATGAATAGACACTTTTCAAAAGAAGATTACAGGCAGCCAACAGACACAAGAAAAAGTGTTCAACCTCACTAATCAACAGAGAAATGCAAATCAAAACCACATTGAGATACCACCTAACCCCAGTAAGAATGACCATCATTAATAAAACAACAACAGATGATGGCAAGGATGTGGAGAAAAAGGAATGCTTCTACACTGCTGGTGGGAATGCAAACTAGTGCAACCTTCTTGGAAAACAGTGTGGTGATTTCTAAAAGAACTAGATATTGACCTTCCATATGACCCAGCAATCTCCCTACTGAGAATATACCTGGAGGAACTCAAATCATTCTGCAAAAAAAGACATCTGCACATGCATGGTTATTGCAGCACTACTCACAATAGCAAAAATGTGGAACCAATGATGCTGCCCATCAAAACTGGAGTGGATTAAAGAAATATAGTACATATACACAATGGAATATTATGCAGCCATAAAGAAGGACAAACATATGGACTTCGCAGCAACTTGGATGGATTTAGAGTCTATTATACTCAGTGATCTATCACAGAAACAAAGAACAGAGTACCACATGTCCTCACTCATAAGCAGACACTGAACAATTACCATAATACTATAAGAAAGGGATTGGCACTAGTGGGATACCACCGGGGGGTGGGGCACTTCATCAATAAGGGTACCTGATCTCAAACCAGGCAAAGTGAGGACCAAAGGGAGGCCCAAAGCTTACCTGTATGATGACTACTTGTATACCTAATCCTGAATTGAACGCCACATCTTTAAAATAAAACAACAACAACAAAAAACAAATATCTTATAGATTCCACCAGATTTTTTTTAGCAGAGATGGTAAAATCATTTATGTATAAAGACAGTTTTACTTCTTTATTTCTTATATGGAAGATTTTGTTTCTGGATGGTTTTGTTTATTTTTCTTGCCTAATTGCATTGGCTAGACCTTCAGTACAGTATTGAATAGCAGGGAGGAGAACAAACATTTCTGTCTTCCTTCTGATCTTAGGGGGAAGACATTCAGTGCTTTATGATTGTGTGATATTATTTGTAGGTTTTCATAGATGCTTTTTATCATTTTCTTTTTTGTGGTATAATGGAAAATACAATATTTGGTCTTAGTCCCTAGTTCCTGGTACAGAACTCCTAAAAGACTTAGAATTTCCTGAGTGTTAGGAACATCTTTTATTATTCATAACAGGTTCCTTTCAACTATACCTGTGTTTATACTAATGAGGTGACACTCAGTGGATCTAGATAGCTTCAACATGAGGGCTGGTCATCAAAAAGACCAAGCTATGATTATGCAGTTTGGAACTTTCAGTCCCACCATCCAACTTCTGCAGAGAGGAGAGAGACTGGTGATTGAGTTGATCACCAATGACCAATGATTTGCTCTATTATGCCTATGTCATGAAACTTCCATAAAAATCCCTGAAGAACAGAGTTTGGGGAGCTTATGGGCTGGTGAACACACTGATGTTCTGGAAAGATGGCTATAGGAAATTGAATGTTTATGTTACCCAATGTTCACATGAAACCTAGGCCGTAAGGTTATGATGGTATTAGAAGGTCATTAGCAGAACTGTCATTAGTGGGATTGGTGCCTTTATAAAAGAGACCCCAGAGAGCTACCTTTCGCCTTCTTCCATGTGAGAAGAAGGGCACTGTCTATGAGGAAGTAGGCCCTCACCAGACACCAAATGTCAGAGGCTTTACCTTAGACTTCCCAACCTCTAGAACTGTGAGAAATAAATTTCTGTTGTTTATAAGCTACTGTTTATGGTATTTTGTTATAGCAGCCTGAACAGTCTAAGACCAAAAACTGGTACTGGTAGTTGGTTGTTGCTGTAACAAACACTTAAAAATGTCTAAATGACTTTGGAACAGGATAATGAGTAGGGGCTGGGAGAGTTTTGAGGTGCATGTTGGAAAAGGCCTATATTTCTGTAAAAGGACCATGAAGGATAATATGGAGGAAGGCTCAGAAAGAAAAGAGGAGAACTAAAGAGAAAGCCTCAATCTTCTTAGAGAATATAGTACTTTAGTGGACATGAGTAGAATGTTGGTAGATGTGTAGATGGTAAAAGACTGTTTTAATGAGGTCTTAGATGGAACTGAGGAACATGTTTTTGGAAACTGGTAGAAAAGTGATGCTTGTTATAAAGTGGCAAAACCGTTATAACAACTTAACTGTATTGTGTTTGTGCCTATTGTCTTGTGGAAGGTAGATCTTGTGAATAATGACATTGAATATTCACTGAAGCTATTTTTAAGCAAAGTGTTGAAGGTATGGCCTGGATTCTCTCGATTGCTTACTGTAAAATGTGAGAAGAGAAAATGTCTTAATGATGAAATTGTTGATCAAAAGGGAAGCAAAACTTAAATACTTGGAAAATTCTCAGCTTTTCTATATTGTAAAAAAATGACAAAGCAAGTTCAGGAGAAGAAACCAAGGGTGTGGCCAAATAAATAACTGATAAGGAGATAAATCAGCCATCTAACAGAAGCCAGGAGTTATTGTCCAAGACAATAAAAGAATAACCCTGAGGGAAATTGAGAAATCATCAGGGCTGTCACCCATCAGGGGGCCACCATTGAGTGTAGGACCACCAAAAGAGACACCCATTCAGACTATTGGAGCTGTGGGCCTGGACTGCCTCAATGACCCCAGTCTGGTGGAGCCAGTGGATTCCAACCTGGGGAAGTCACAGGTGCATGACCCAGGTATAGACGCTGCCATGGGTGTAGAATCACTACCCCCATGTGTCCAAAAGGCAGGAGACCCACCCCAGTGGGCCTGGAAGGTAGAGCATTGAGTTGCAGAAGATTATTATCAAGGCTTAGGATTTAATGCTGTTTGCCTTATTGTGCTTCAGACTTACTTAGGAACTGTTGCTCCTTTCTTCTTCCCCATTTTCCCTTTTGGAATAAAAAAGTGTCTATCCTGTACCTGTATCATGGTTGTATTTTAGAAGTAGTTAACAAAAGGGTGAAACACCATAATGGAATAATTTAATGAAATAATCTTAAACACTTAAGGAAGGATGCATTTTATTTGTGAGAATAAAATGTGAGTTGTTACTGAATTACTGACCCTGAGGTGGGTGTGTGAGGACCCCCTGAGTTTATAGTTGGCCAGTCAGAAGTACAGGTGGCAACCTGGGACTTGTGACTGCTGTCTAAAATGGGGGCAGTCTTGTGGGACAGCCCTTAACCTGTGAGGTCTGTGCTAACTCCAGATAGTGTCAGAACTTTGGGGCAACCAGCTGGTGTTGGAGAATCAGAGAATTTGAGATACTTCTAGATTGCTGAGTTTTTATTTTTTAAAATGGACATTATATTTTTCCAAAAAAATCTGTGTCTATCGAGATGATCATACAATTTTTCTTTTTTTTAGTTTGTTGTTATGGCAAAGCACACTGATTATTTTTTTGAATGTTAAGCCAACGCTGTATTCCTGGATTAAATCACTTTTGTCATGATATAGCATTAACCTTCTTGTATATTTTTATATTGGATTTGGAAAAATTTTACAAGATATTCTGCATCAGTGTTTATAAAAGATATTAGTTGTAATTTTCTTTGTATGGTTTTGAATTAAGGATAATGTTGGTCTTAGAGAATGAGTTGGGAAGTAATACCACAACTTCAGTTTTCTGGAAATTGCTTCTTCTTTTGATATTGCTTCTTCCTTAAGTGTTTGGAAAACTTCACTGGTGAAGCTACCTGGGTCTGGGGTTTTCACTGTGGGAAAATTTTAAACTACAAATATTTATTTATCTCCCTTAATAGATAAATGAATATTCTGGTACTGTAATTTATTTGTTCTTGGGGAAACTTTGTGGAATTATTTTGTTTTTTTTGTTTTGTTTTTTGAGTTAGGATCTCACTCTGTTGCCTAGGCTGGAGCGCAGTGGGCACAGTCATGGCTCACTGCAACCTCTAACTCCTGGACTCAAGCAATTCTCCTGTGTTAGTCTCCCAAGTAGCTGGGACTACAGGCATACACCACCATACCTGGCTGACTTTTAAAAAAATTTTTGTAGAGACAAAACCTCACTATGTTGCCCAGCTGGTTTTGAACTTCTGGGTTCAAGTGATCCACCTACCTTGCCTCCCAAAGGGCTGGGATTATTAGTGTGCACCTATCGTGCCTGGCCTTCTTTGGTAGTTTTATCATATATAGAATTTAATCTAAGTTGTCTAAGTTTGGCATACAGTTGTTTATAATATTCACTTGTTATGTGTTATGTCCTTTTAATTAATTAACCTCTTTATCAAAAGGAAATGACCTTCTCTCTCTCTGGTAATATTATTTGTTCTGAAATTTACTTTGTGTATGCTAATAGAGGCATTTTATCTTTCTTTTGATATGTGTTAGTATGGTATTTTTTTCCATTCTTTTACATTTAACCTATATGTACGCCTTATATTCAGAGTATATTTATGGCCAGGCATGGTGGTCCATGCCTATTATCCCAGCATTTTGGGAAGCCGAGACAGGAGGATTGCTTGAGCCCAGAAGTTCAAGACCAGCCTAGGCAACATTGCAAGACCTTTTCTTTAAAAAAAAAAAAAATAGCGAGGCATGGTGGTATGCGCCTGTAGTCCCAGCTAGTTGGGAGGCTGAGGCAGAAGGATCAACTGAGCCCATGAGTCTGAGGCTGTGGTAAGCCATGATTGTGCCACTACACTCCAACCTGGGTGACAGAATGAGACTCCACCTCAAAAATAAAATAAAGTGCATTTGTGATAGGCAGCATACAGTCAGATCTGGATTTTTTAACTTCACTTTGTCAAATACTCTATGAAGTGTTTAGATCATTCTTATTTAATGTAGTTATTGATATGGCTAAGTTTGAGTTTTATTATCTTGCTATTTGTTTAATCTGGTTTTTGTTCTTTTTTTTCCCACACTTCTTTAGGATTAATCAAACATGTTCTTATTATTCAGTTTTATTTCATTTGCTAGCCTACTAGCTACAGTTCTTTCCTTGGTTATTTTAGTGGTTGCTTTAGGACTCTAATCAACCACAGTCTAACAAGTGAATTATACCTCTTCACATATAATATAAAAACTTTATAATAGTGTACTGCTATTTTGCCCCTCCTGACCTTTATGCTATTACTGTCACATATTTAATTTTAAATAGTCTATAAACCCACAATATAATTTTTGAGCAGTCAATTTTCTTTTCAAGAGATTTAAATAATATGAAAATATTCATATAGTTTGTAGCTTCTATTTCAGGTACTCTTTAATCCTTTGTGTAGATCTAGATTTTTCTTCTGTCAGAAGGATTTTCTTTAACAGTTTTGTAGTGCAGGTCTGCTAGTGATGAAATTTCTCAGGCTTTTGTATGTCTAAAAATGTCTTTATTTCACTTCCACTTTTGAAGATATTTTCACTAGATATAGAGTTCCAGTTTGATACTTTTTCCTAATTCATACTCTTGCTCCACTATCTTCTTGGCTGGATGATTTCCAAAAAGAAATCTGATCCTATCCCTATCTTTGTTCCTCTGTATATAACGTGCCCTCCCCTCCCCCCTCTTGCTTTTAAGATTTTCCCTTTATCATTAGTTTTCAATAATTTGACTATAGTGTTCCTTGGCATAGTTTTCATCTTGCTTTTTGTACTTGAGGTTTGCCATACTTATGGGTGAAAGTTTATAATTTTCATCAAGTTTAGAAAATTTTGGGCCATTATTTCTTTAAATAATTTTTCTGTCCCTTTTTTTACCCTGTCATTTCTTTTATGTGTTTCATGTATCCATGCGTACTGGGATGCTTGAAGTTGCCCCATGACTCATCAATGTTCTTTACAGAAAAAAAAAACAACTTCCTTTTTGTTTTATTTTTTCTTTTTGAGTCGGAGTCTCACCTATTGCCAGGCTGGTGTGCAGCAGCCCAGTCATGGCTCACGGCAGCCTCAACATACAGGGTTCAGGTGATTCTTCCACCTTAACCTTCCAAGTAGCTGGGACTACAGGTGCACATCACCACACCCAGCTAATTTTTTTAATTTACTGTAGAGATAAGGACTCACCATGCTGCCCAGGCTAGTCTCGAACACCTGAGCTCAGGAAATCCTCCTGCCTTCACTTCCCAGACTGCTGGGATTACAGGCATGCATGAGCCACCGTGAAAGACCTAAAAAATTCATATTCTTTATATTATCTTATAAAATGTCAGTTGTTATATCTTCAGGTTCACACACCTACTTTGTCTAAATTTCTTCTACCATGTCTAAATTGCTGTTAATCCCATCCAGTGTATTTTTCACAACATTGTAGTTTTCATCTCTAGAAATTCAATTTGATTATTTTTTACATCTTCGATGTCCCTAACTTTTTGAAATAAGAAATTATAATAACCTTTAGTGTCTTTATCTGCTAATTTAACATCAGTCCCAGTTCTGATTTGATTTTGATTGTAAGGTTATTGTATTCATTATATTTTCCTGCTTCTTTGCCTGCATGGTAGGTAATCTTTGATTGGATGCCAGACATTGTGAATTTTACTTTGTTGGGTCCTGAATTTTTTTGTATTACTATTGTATTATCTTAAGTTTTGTTCTGGGATGCAGTTGAGCTACTTGGAAAGAGATTGATCTTTTTAGGTCTTGCTTTTATTATTTTGGGGTCCAAAGCAGTGGTCAATCTAAGGCTAATTATGACCTACCATTTAGGCAATACCTCCCAAATACTCTTTCCAATGTTCCATGAATTGTGAGTTTTCCCAGTCTTGTTAGTGAAAACAGGCGTTGTTCCTTGTCCTGTTGAGCAACAGCCACTGTTTCCTCTCTCTCTCTCTCTCTCTCTCTCTATATATATATATATATATATATATTTCTTTTTGAGTTGGAGTCTCACTCTGTCACCCAGACTGGAGTCCAGTGGCCGCTCCCG